>NC_059388.1:757500-1013936 GCF_019703515.2 Myxocyprinus asiaticus
ATTTATTTATTTATTTCTGCACATAGCACAGTGTTGCTCTTTCCTCCTCAGTGCTGTTTGGCATGTCTGGGTTGCCTACTGTTTGAAAGGTTTGACTTGACTTCCTCCGTAACGCTTTCAACTAGAAAGGTCTCACTAGAATTGAAATGGGTCTCATCAGTTTTGAGGTCTGCGCAGTGTGCAACACAATATCAAGGGAAGCCAGGTTGTTGAGTGCATGCGCCAGAGAGCAAAGCAGATCATGTGTGCGAGCTGGTTCCATTACACTCGCGCAAAAGCTTTAATTGGACCACGAAAAATATTGCAGTGGATCAGAAGCCTTTAGCTGAATGCGAGATTTTCATAAAATTTGCCTCGGTAGTCCTAAATGGGCTATCACTTGGACAGTCGCCCTAAAAATCTTCAATGGGAGAACCATGGCATTATTCTTTCCCTGCTGTCCGCGACCCAGTCCGAATAGACATGTGACCCACTTTTGGGTCGTGACCCACCAGTTGAGAAACACTGCACTAGACCAATCAGTCATGTTCTTGATTAAATTGCTGATCTATGTGTTCATCTACTGACTAACAAAATCCCAAGACTGATAGTGGCAGATGTAGAGATGAAATTACCATATAATGTGTATTTTCTGTTATGTAATTTTGCCTTACAAAATTTGTATAGAAGCACCGGACTTGAGCAATCCGATGGCAAAGTTGTCGCGGGGGCTCTCGTAGGCGTACATGGACTCTTTGAGTTTTAAGGGATTGACGCCGATTGCCGCTGTCGTGCGCGGGGTTAATGCGCACATTTTTCTTTTTTCTGTTTGTTTTGATCGGGGGGAATTTCAGGGTTTGATTGTTGCATTAATGGGGAATGTGGTCTGTGTAATCTTGTTTTTGACACACAATTTATTTATTTTTATTATATCAATATGTCAAATGTTAATATGAATAAGTTATCTCTCTCCACATGGAATGTGAATGGGTTGGGGCACCCCATAAAAAGAAGGAAGGTTATTTCTTTTCTTAAACGAAGGAAATATGATATTGTGTTTCTTCAAGAAACACATCTTTCCTCGCAGGAAGCTGAAAAATTTGGGAAGATATGGGGTGGACATGTTTTCCTTAGTGTTGGCTTAAGTAAGAGTAGGGGAGTCACTATATTGATTAATAAACATCTACAATTCAAATTTCTCAAACAGATTAAAGATAAATTAGGAAGAGTCATTATTGTTTTAGCTGAAATTCAGGGGCAAAGGTTGATTTTGGCTAATATTTACGCACCTAACGCTGATGATCAGGGCTTTTTTATAGATCTTGAAGGGATGTTGCAAGCCGCTGGCACCCCTCATGATATAATATTGGGAGGAGACTTGTAAAAATCTTGGTCTTGCAGATATTTGGTGACTTTTGAACCCATCTGGTAGGGACTATACATTTATTTCATCAGTCCATAAGATTTATTCTAGAATAGATTTATTTTTGATATTTTTGATGTGTTCATCTACTGACTAACAAAATCCCAAGACTGATAGTGGCAGATGTAGAGATGAAATTACCATATAATGTGAAATATCTATTTGTGTGCTTGAATAGGTCATTAATAATGACTGTTTATCAAAATAGGTGATTTAAAATAATCTCTTATTGTGCATATAATAATTAATATTCATGATTTTCGCAGCACTGCCACCCAAGGTACAGTTTTCCTAGAGTTTATTTTTATTTAGAACTAACTTTATGTTCCCTTTCAAATGGCTTATTCTAGCTGTTACAAAGTTGATAGGCCTACAGGATTTTATTAACAGAATAACACTGGATATGCATGCACTCTCCATCCATGGGTACACTTAAAAATCATTGTCCTGCATAATGTGAAGGTTATTCCAGATTGCCAGTTTTATGTCAAGCTAAGGAACATTTAGAATTTTTTGATGTGTTTAATAGACAATGTATTGGTGCTCTGGAGATTTTGTTTTATTTTTATTTTTTTATGTTGGCAAATCAGTAGCAAAATTGTTACTAAGTGAATGCAGTTGTATCGCAAATTCATGGATATTTATAATTTGATTGTGACTCCAATTAATGAACTAATACTTGTTGCAATGAAGCTTGGTACGTTAATCCATAAGATCGATGGGCATTTGCTTTGGTGTTGCCACCCCTCATAGTATATAGCACATAGTACAAACTCTTATTGTATTTGTTTGTATATGGCCATATACGATTTAAATATCAGAAAATTTAAATATTGCAACAGCCCTAATTATTTAATTCTCATTTGTCTTTAGTTTACAGATTTATTTTACATCTATTTTAACCTTAGATACATTTTCTTCCATTACCTAACTGCACCGTAATTTGATGACCAAACTTTCGTTGTGACAACCGGAAAAGTTAAATTCCTATATTCATAGCCACAACGTAACTTTGAAACTGTGCCAGTCCATCATTATGACGTTGTGGCAACATCGAGGAACATCAGTTCTTTGTTGGTTACCAGTTGGTAATTTTTGCTTTTAATGATTATTCTACAGGCGGACATGCAGAAGTGTAACCTAATTTATATCCTTATTTTCCCAATATAATTTAAAGGTGTAACACTTAAAGATGGGAAAGGAGGAAGCTGGGACCAGCTTGACAAACACACAGATATTTAATAACACTTTTCAGCGGTTTCCAGGGATGCTATGCGAGAAGCAGACATGTGAGACACGAGCTCTGCGAACTTTGCTATTTTTTAAATTATTTTCATGTTAAAATCCGGTGAGATTCGACATACCCAATTACATACTTGCTCTTTGAGGTAAACATGGCAAAGAACTCAAAATTCTCAGACTCTGGAGACATTAAAAGACACTTACATGTTCAAGCTGAGGCCTCTGACGGGACTGCGAGACGGGGACTCGATTTGGACAGCACGTCGGTAGATGACGACGTGCTGTCCAATTCATGAAATTCAGCGTCAACTGTCCAAAATGTCGGTAATGCTGATGAAGGTTGTTGCTGACTTGGACGATCTCGCTGTAATACGTCGATCGATTACGGCGATGGAAACAAAATTCTCTGAGTTGTTTACAAGAGTGACAAAAGCTGAAAAACGAATCGATTATCTTGAGTCATTGGAAAGGGAATTATCCGCTAATCCGCCCACGTTCAAAACAGATTTGGAATTAATTTAGGAAAAACTGGAATATTTTGAAAATATGAGCTGAAGGAATAACATACAAATTGTTGGAATTCCTGAGCATGAAGAGGGCAGAGATATGGTGAAATTCCTGGACGAGCTCTTCCCGAGTCTGCTCGACATAACAGGCCACAAGCTGGAAATCGAGCGAGCTCACAGAGTCCCGGCTCGAAGATCTGCTGAGGGAGATAGGCCACGATCAATTCTGGCCAAATTTCTGAGATCATCCGATAAAGATCTCGTGTTGCGCCAGGCGAGGAGCAAAGGAAAACTTTCTTGGAAGAACCATAATATTTTCTTGTTCCCAGACTTTGCGAATTCGACAAGAGAGAAACGCGATCGATTCAGGGAATGTAAGAAACTCTTACACCAGCAGAAGATCACTTTTGCAATGATGTTCCCGGCCAAACTGAGAATAGAAATGAAGAATGGTCGCAAAGTATTTACATCTCCAAAACAGGCACTCTCCTTCATAAATACATTGGAGTGAGTAAACCATTTGATGTTTCTTATATTAGTGGACTGACTCGTGGTGCAGGAACTCTATTATCTGAGGAAGCTGGGTGCCATTTTTGTTTCTTTTTGCGCTGGCTCTGCCTAGTGGCTGGAGTTTGTTTTGTGGCATGACCCCAAGAAACTTTTGCATTGACGGAAGATCTTTTTTACATTGAAGTTCCCGGCCAGATCGAGAATGGACACTTTGGATGACCAAAAATATCTACATGCTCACATAAATGACGTCTTTTAAAAGTTGACGGGCTGAGTAAGTTATGGTGTATTTTTTATTTATTTATTTTTTATTTTTTTGTGGCCTCCGAGTTAGTTTGGCTCTTGATCATCCAAGGAACCGGGATGCCGGTTTTGTTTTTCGTGCTGGCTCCGCCTAGTGGCTGGAGCTTGTTCTGTTGAATATCACTCCTTTGGAACAGCTGTGGATAAATCTGTTTGTCCTTTGTGCTTATTCCTCCTGCTGGCTGTAGTTTGTTTTGTTGAGTATTTTTACGAGACATTGGAATGATTACCTCATCTGCTGCACTCATAACAGCCGGCTCACTGAACAATTGCTTGTCTGTCCGAGGAAACTGAACAGCTTTATATCAGCTGGAGTTTATTTTGTGGAGGAACACACCTTCGAGATGGTTCTGTGAATGAGTCTACATGTTTTTTCTGTTATTCTGCCTGTTGGCTGGGGTCTGTTTTACAAAGTATTTTCTGTTATGTAATTTTGCCTTACAAAATTTGTATAGAAGCACCGGACTTGAGCAATCCGATGGCAAAGTTGTCGCGGGGTCTCTCGTAGGCGTACATGGACTTTTTGAGTTTTAAGGGATTGACGCCGGTTGCCGCTGTCGTGCGCGGGGTTAATGCGCACATTTTTCTTTTTTCTGTTTGTTTTGATCGGGGGGGAATTTCAGGGTTTGATTGTTGCATTAATGGGGAATGTGGTCTGTGTAATCTTGTTTTTGACACACAATTTATTTATTTTTATTATATCAATATGTCAGTTGTTAATATGAGTGTACTATCTCTCTCCACATGGAATGTGAATGGGTTGGGGCACCCCATAAAAAGAAGGAAGGTTATTTCTTTTCTTAAACGTAAGAAATATGATATTGTGTTTCTTCAAGAAACACATCTTTCCTCGCAGGAAGCTGAAAAATTTGGGAAGATATTGCAATGTTGCAAGCCGCTGGCACCCCTCATGATATAATATTGGGAGGAGACTTGTAAAAATCTTGGTCTTGCAGATATTTGGTGACTTTTGAACCCATCTGGTAGGGACTATACATTTTTTCATCAGTCCATAAGATTTATTCTAGAATAGATTTATTCTTGATATCTAAGTCCCTCATTTCATCTGTTGCGGATTGCTCAATTGGAAACATCTTAATCTCAGATCACGCCCTGGTGAGTTTGGAGATGTTGCCATATACGGAGAAAAAGAAATCATATAGTTGGTGCTTTAATGTATCCCTTTTGCAAAATCCTAATTTCCAACAAATGTTAAAGACCGAAATCAATGTTTATATGGAGACCAACTGGTCCTCAGTATCCTCTGTGGGTGTGGCTTGGGAGGCACTTAAGGCAGTTCTTAGGGGTCGGATCATACAGTATGCCTCATTCACCAAAAAATCCAAAGCACAAGAACTCGTGGAGTTGGAAGAGAATATTAAAAGTGCAGAGGCAGAGCTGAAGTGCATAATGTCATCTGATGGCCTCAGAGAATTGACTAGATTGAAATACAGATATAATGCTATTTTGTCACGGAAAGTGGGGTTTTGGTTATTCAGGGCAAGACAGTCATACTTTGAGTCAGGGGACAAAGCAGGAAAGCTTTTGGCTAGATATAAAACTTTAAAGACTAGACATTAAAACTTCCTAAACTGACAACTGAGCAAAGAAATTGTCTTGCTTCTGAGATAAACTTGGAGGAACTTGACGAGGTAATTAAGGCCTTACCTACAGGCAAAGCTCCGGGGCCAGATGGTTTTGCTGCTGAATTTTTTAGATCTTATGCTACAGAACTGGCTCCACTTTTGTTAGAAGTTTATACAGAATCATTAAAGAACGGAAAGCTTCCTCCAACCATGACACAAGCCCGGATCAGTCTGATTCTTAAAAAGGACAAAGATCTAAGCGAGTGTAAAAGTTACCGTCCAATTTTGGCTAATCGATTAAGTAAAGTTATGACATCACTTATACATATAGATCAGCTGGGGTTTATTCGGGGCCGTAGCTCTTCTGATAACATTAGGCATCTCATCAATATCATGTGGTCAGTAGCGAATGAACAATCTCCGGTCGCTGCCATCTCACTTGACGCCGAAAAGGCGTTTGATATGGTAGAATGGGATTATCTTTTTAAGGTTTTGGAAATATATGGGTTCAGGAGTACGTTTATTGGATGGATTAAGTTACTTTATAGACACCCAGTAGCGGCGTTACAAACAAATGGATTAATTTCAGATTATTTTACTTTGGATAGGGGCACCCGGCAGGGTTGCCCTCTTTCCCCATTATTGTTCTGTCTTGCCCTGGAACCATTAGCAACCGCGATAAGAAAGGAGGATGATTTTCCAGGGGTGGTGGCGGGAGGTGTGGCGCATAAGCTTCTGCTTTACGCAGATGATATTTTATTATTCGTCTCTGATCCCAGTAGATCTATGCCTTGCCTCCACAGAATTATTAATTCCTTTTCTAAGTTTTCAGGATATAGAGTCAATTGGTCTAAATCCGAAGCTTTGGCTCTGACAGTGTACTGCCCAGAAATGGCTTTCCAGCCGGGTGCTTTCCAGTGGCCCAAACAGGGTTACAGTACAAACAAGGTACATTAAGTATTTTATTTCCAGCAAATTTGTGTGATTTAGTTAGAGTTAATTTTGACCCCTTAATAAAATGGTTTTCGAGTGATGTGGGCAGGTGGGCTTCATTACATTTATCTATGATTGGGAAGGTTAATGTTATTAAAATGAATTGTATTCCAAAATTCAATTACTTACTGCAGTCTCACCCTGTAGATGTCCCCCTCTCTTATTTCAAGCAATTTGATAGCATAGCAAAGTCTTTCATTTGGAATGGTAAGCGTCCCAAATTACATTTCAATAAGTTACATAGGCCGATTGACAAAGGTGGGCTAGGCCTACCCAAGGTTATTTATTATTATGCATTTGGTCTCAGACATTTGGCTCATTGGTCACTTCCACCTGAGAGAGCCCCTCCCTGGTTCTGTATAGAACAGGAAGTTCTTGCCCCTATTTCGCCACTGCAAAGCCTTTCTATCAAATTAATCAGAGAAGCTAAAGTGCATCCCGTTTTCTCGCACTTGAACTCGGTATGGACTAAAGTGTCCAGACTGTTTAATTCTGACATTTTTTTAAATGTTGCCTCGAGCATATGGCTGAACCCCAAACTATGCATCAACAAGTCCCCTTTTTGCTGGTCAGAGTGGATTGGGAGGGGGGTTACTACACTCGGTGACCTGTATGAGAATGGAGTGTTGAGATCCTTTCAAAATTTGGTTAAACTTTTTGGGATTCCTAGATCTCAGTTCCATAAGAATTTACAGCTGCGCCACCTGCTCTGTACTGTTTTTGGGAGTGATTTACACCCTCCTAAAGTGGCAGACACTCTGGGAGAGGTGATTATTGCTTTTGGAAAAGGTCATGAGGCATCGGTGTATTACTCCCTACTAATTCAGAGTCTGGGAGACGGAACTTCATCTTCTCTTAAGAGATTATGGGAGAAAGATCTAAATTTGGTATTGGAGGAGGGACAGTGGGCTGGAATTCTAAAAAATGTCAAATCTGCATCTAGAGATGCAAGGGTTCGCCTCATGCAATTTAAAATTTTACATAGAGTCTATTGGACCCCCTCTAGATTTCATAGGCTTGGTCTTAAAGACACACCCACCTGCTGGCGATGTCAATTAGAAGATGGAGACACAACCCATGTCTTCTGGGGATGTGTTAAGATGCAGGAATTTTGGATGAGGATTCAGAGTTTTATGTGCGAGGTTTTGGCCTCTCAAATTGTATTTTGCCCCAGACTCTGTTTCTTGGGAGATGGGGCAGTCATTAATTTGGAGTATAAGCACGTGAAAAACTGGGTTCTATCTAGTGTTATGATCGCCATACAGATTACTATGAGGAGCTGGAAGTCGGCTGGAGCTCCCCCTTTTCAGGAGTCGTGTTCAGAGATGGCCAGAGTGGCAGCTCTTGAGGAGGGGGTATCCAGAAGACTGGGCAGTCTGGACATGTTTGAGAAGAATTGGGGCAGATATCTGTCTTTTTTGGAGGGCTCTCAGGGAGGGACAGTGGAGAGAGAGGTGTAGGGGTTTTATGTGTGTGATTGTTTTATTTTATTTTATTTTTTTATTAATTAATTTATTGATTTTTGTTGTGTGTCTATGGTTGTGTGACCACTGGGGTGTTGGGGGGGTGGGGGGGTGGGTGTTGTACATTGATTCTGTATATGTGTGTTCTGCTATGTATATATTTAATGATTGAATCAATAAATAAATGTTAATCAGAAAAATAACACTTTTCAGCATCCAAAGAAACAAAAACATGCACTGCTTTTCAGCCAGCTGCGTCAAATCCTAAAGACACGTGGACAAGTTTCGTACACCTCTTTCCCATCTGCCGCTGTCTCTTCCTTAAATACTCCTGCCTCACCTCACTGGAACGCGAGGCAGGTGTGGCGTGCAGGTGGAAGTCATTAGCCACTTATCTTCCCAGCCTCGCTCTGCCCAGACGCCGCTCGGCTCCACCCTGCTCACCACAAAAGGCTATTTAAACAGTTGCGTGTGAATAACGAATGCAGACTACAAGTTAATGTACTTCATTTATATATTTATATTTATATATTGCCACATAGTTGCAACAAAATTACAAGGCTAAATGACTTCTGCTCATAATAATAAACATATTAAACCTAGACCAACTTAACACCTAATGCACTGAATTACATTTGTTAATTTAATTTAAAGCAATTTTAGGGATATATAAAAATGGTAAATTACTTCATTACAATATAATCTTCAGATCTACATATGTTTTCAATAAATAATTATATTAAATTATAGCAAAAATGTAAAATTAATCAGTTAGCAATAAAACAAAAAATACTGTGTGTGTGTGTGTGTGTATATATATATATATATATATATATATATATATATATATATATATATATATTTATTTATTTTTTTTTTTTTTTCAACAACACTCAACACAGCTCCGTGAATCTGTCTCTCCCCATCTGCTGCTGTCTTCTCTCCTTAAATACTCCCGCCGCTCCTCCCTGGAACTTGATGGAAGTGATAGTGGGGAACTCTTGCTACATGTACGCAATCTATTCAATATTTCCGCAAAAGCTGAGTCTTTTTGTCTAACAATGATTGTTAATTCTGACAGTGCAAATGTGCTGTTCCACAAATCCAATGGAGCATTTTGCAAATACAATGGTTTTCCTCTCACAGGTGGTAATTGGAAAAAATCTCCCACAGCAATTATACTAACTTTACCAAATGGTGAGTAGTCACCTGTCTGCTTTATTTGTCTAAACCTACCATGGACATAGGCTTGTAGGCTGTGGTTTACCATAGAAATGTAATCTATAATCAATATATGCAAGTCACTAAATACCACACGCATTGTATTTTTTTCTTCACCTAAAGGTGTGTAAGGCAATTTTACATCTGTCCCGATTGAAAATGTACTATGGATGGTCTTGGCACCCAAGTTGAAAGCAGCAATTCCAGTAGGTGCTGTCAATAGAACAGAAACTTTGTCTGGTGCAGTTGCAATTTGGGATAATAATCTGGTCGCGTCATAATGAATAGCTCTGATTAAATGTGACTTTCCTGTTCCTGCACCTCCAGTAACAAATACATGGAAAGGCTCTGGCTTTTTACCTCTAAATTTCTCTAAGCACCACTGTCTTACATGATAGAAAATATATTTTTGTTTGGAGTTCAGAGACCTAAGTAGATTGAGAGCATCTGATCTACACAAGACATTCAAACTAGATTCAAATCGATTGCTTCTTTCATTTTGAACGGATAGATCAGGAATTATATCAATATGCTCATCAAGTTCTTTTGATGAATCTCTAATTTCTTGTTGACATTCCAAGCGCTTTGACTCCTGCTCAGGACACATCTCAAATGTTTGCCAGTTTGCTCTGGCTACATTTTGCGAGGGCCCTATGTCCCCCTGTGACAGGGGGACCCTTCGTTATTTTTCTTCTTCTGTATACGTTTCCTATGGCAGCCCATAGAACCTTTCGCGGGAAAGTTATGAAATTGCACACTGGTAGAGGACAGTCTGAAATGCTACAATAGCAAATTTGGAGTCTTTATCTCAAACCCTCTAACGCCACCAACAGTTTAAAGTTTCACTCATGTTTATGCTAATAACTTTTGAACTGTAAGTCCCAGAGACAAAATAGTTTCCCCCCTGATTCCTGAGCTCATGCCGAGTCAAAAGCATACCATGGTTTCAATTTCCCCCTGACTAGATTTTACGGCATTTAGAAATGTCAGAAAAATTTACTTTTTCGAACTCGTCCTAGGCTGTACGCCCGATTTGCATGAAAATTGACGTGCATCATCTGGAGACACTAAGGACAAATACTTATTAAAAGAATTTTGATAGACGAAACAGTTTTTGAATAGCGCTTCAACAAATTCAACAAAGAACACGCAAAATTGAATTTGAGGCTGCATCTCCACAACACTTTGACGGATTGTGACGAAACTTGATATGTGTCATAGCCATCATGCCCTGAGGTGACCTACAGCTTTCTGGCACAGTGCCTCCTACAGTCAGGAGATATAAAAACCAGCTCTTTTTGCTTATAACTTCTGACAGTTTGTCCTAAAATCACGAAACTGGACTCTTTAGATTCTGTGTCGAGTGATACCAATTTTGCCTATGTCGGCCATTGTGGGCATCGGCCATTTCGAATTTTGTTGTAAAATGCTGTATTTTACAAAGGCATTGGTGTATTGTTACGAAACTGGATGTGTCATTGGCACGATGCCCTGAAGGTGCTCAACAAGTTTCAGGACAGCGCCACCTTGTGGTCCAAAATATAATGAAATATATAAAAATTGATAATTGATAATTTTAGCCTATTATTATGACACTGGTCTTGATTGATTCCGTGGGTCAAGTCGAGTTCAACGATACCACATTTGTCATGGTCGGCCACACGTCCTGTCGGCCATTATTAATTTAATTGAAAACACACTTTTTTGAACTCCTCATAGACGGTTGGACCGATTTTCAAAATTTCAATTTGGCTCAGATCATCTTTAGACCATGCTGACAAAAAGCTGTTCAAAGATTTTTGAAGCACCAAACCCTTCTCGAATAACTCACCAAGAAATTTGAAACGAGCACTCCAAATAAATTGTTAGCCTTTATCTCCGCAACACTTTAGCGTATTCAGACCAAACTTGGTGTGTGTTATGACAACCATGACCTGAGGGTACTTGAGCAGTTTTGGCACAGCGCCACCTAATGGTTACGAGATACAAAAAATAAATTACCTATTTTTACTTGTAACTTCTGAACGGTTTGTCCTAAAATCACGAAACTGGACTCTGTAGATTCTATGGGGCATACTGTGTCGAATGATACATGTTTATGTTGGCCATTTTGGGTGTTGGCCATTTAGAATTTTGTGGTAAAATGCTGTATTTTACAAATTCAGGACAGTGCTAGCTTGTGGTAAATAATATAATGAAATACATAAAAATGCTAATAACTTTTGATAATTTTAGCCTATTGTTCTGACTCTGGTCTTGATAGATTCCTTGGGTCAAGCCGAGTTCAAGGATACCACATTTGTCATGGTCAGCCAAATTTCCTGTCGGCCATTATTAATTTAATTGAAAACCTACTTTTTTTTTAACTACTTCTACATCGATAATCGATTTTTCACCAAATTTTGCTCAGATCATCTTCAGACCATGCTAATCAAAAGTTTTTGTGAGCTTGCAGTCTAAACTGAATGTAACAATACAAAAAAAAAAAATAAAAAATAAAAAATGTACCACCAAATAATACCAAAAAACACTTCTTTCTTGTTGTCATTTTCATTCATTCCACTAAATTTAATCGAATTAAAAAAATTACTCTATAGCATCACCTCTATAGCATCGCCATAATTCACTCTTACTCACAGACTTGCATGTTGATTCAGTCTGATAAATCATTCAACTAAATGAATGGAATCACTCAGGGCTGTGTTAACCAAAAGCATTATTGCTCTTAAAGACCATTGGTGCCTATGGTACGACCAACTTTCACTAACAATGCTTTTGGAAAACACAGCCCAGGACAAATAATAAACAAACATCTGACTCACTGCACTGCATTTCTTTACTCTCAGTCATCTCTGACTTAAAAATAACAAATGTTCGGTATACTATCCCCTTAACTGTCATTCCCCTTTTTTAGCATTTACCAGAAAATTACATTTTCAACTTTACTATCGAATGCTTGGGACTAGAGACCTCATTTAGGTACAGTAAAATAAATTATAAAACGCCAAATTTCTTAGAATTATTGTAGATGCAATACCAAATTTGGCCACAAGATGACATCAAAGCTCCTTTGTTCCAAGAGTGACATACTCAGATTTAAATGCCTGGGTCTACAGACCTATTTATGGATTCTTTTTAAAGAAGACACCTGGGAGATTATTGTGTTATAAGTAAATAAAAAATAAATAATAAAAAAAAAAAGTTTATTGAAACTTTTATTTGATTAAAGTGGCCACAGGATGAAATCAGAACTCCATTTGTGCAAGATTGAAAAGTAATGTCAGAAATGTTTTGAAAAAATAATTTCAGAAACACAACTCAAACCACATATGTGGACACACTATTTTATTGCAAAACTTACAATTCATTACAGATTATAATTATTATAATTATATTTATAATGCATGGTTACAGTGTAAGTATTGTTAGCAGTGGAAGCCAGTAATTATTCACATTTCTAAAAAACATATCATATTTTTCTGCCATAAATTATATAATAGTTTGTTTACACCACTAAATAAAATAATAAATGATCCAAAGAGCCCATTCATTCACACTGATCAGCGCCTGTGCATTTAGCTTTAGCCCTATAGCTGCTAGGGATGGGCATTTTTGGACATTTTGTCTACTTGAGTACTTGAGGGGCAATGATATGTACAAAACTGTATATATAAAAACATGTCTGACAAACGTCTTTGGCTGCTGAATTGCATCTTGTTGTTCCAGTGTATCGTCTATTCATTTTTATAGGCTGTTATAAAATAATCTGTTACAAAATGTAAAAAAGATTCACTTTTATTGAATAAAATCCATTAACGAGTCAAAGTTCTTGCATTAAATGATAATAAAACATGTTTAGCAGAGACAGGTGTTCAAAACACGGTTAATTACACTCTCTTTGTTTTGATTATTGTTACGATAGCATTGCAGCACAGTATATCAGTTTGATTGCTATGAGATGTCTCTGACAATCAATGTACACCTCAAAACCATAATCAATCGAAATCTTTTTTTAAATTATTTTCTCCCCTTTTCTCCCCAATTTGGAATGCCTAATTCCCAATGCGCTCTAAGTCCTTGTGGTGGTGTAGTGACTCGCCTCAATCCGGGTGGTGGAGGACGAATCTCCATTGCCTCCGAATCTGAGACAGTCAATCCACGCATCTTATGACATGGCTTGTTGTGCACATTAACGCGGAGACATAGCACGTGTGGAGGCTTCACGCTATTCTCCACGGCATCCACACACAGCTCACCATGCACCCCACCGAGAGTGATAACTACATTATAGCTACCATGAGGAGGCTACCCCATGTGACTCTACCCTCCCTAGCAACCGGTCCAATTTGGTTGCTTAGGAGACCTGGCTGGAGTCACTCAGCAAACCCTGGATTTGAACTTGCGACTTCAGGGGTGATAGTCAGCGTCTTTACTTGCTGAGCTACCCAGGCCCAATCAATCTCAAAATTAAAAATAAGCTCCCTCTTTGACACGTTTTTGTTTAGTTGTCAGGTAATAGTCACTGAATTTTGAATTAAGTGAAAAGTCACATCATGCGTGATCACCATCGATCATCGTTTTCATGATCGATCATTGCTGCCATGTCTGAGTACTCGAGTACTCATGCCCATCCCTAATAGCTGCTATGAGTCCAAACACAGAATATGCGCTCCTGCCGGTATAGCACTTATTACTCCTCAAAACTGCGTGGAACTTCTTCCAAAGTACTCAAATCTAGCTAGATTGTACTGTTTTTGCATAGATCCATTGAAAGAAGCAGCTAAAATGTTAGATTTCGGCTTCAAGTCACATCAGAAACGAAAGAAATATGGTCAGAGGTTGGTAGTAACGCTACATTTACTCCGTTACATTCACTTGAGAAACTTTTTGGGAAAAATGTACTTCTAGAGTAGGTTTAAAAGTGAGTACTTTTTACTCTCACTCAAGTAAATTTCTAATGAAATTTTTGTACTTTTACTTCGCTACAATGGGTGGCATTCCTGCCATTACATTACTGGGTTTAATTTGAATGAATGTGTAATTTATTGAGAGATTATTGAATTTACCACACTGGAAGTTCACACAGATGCGCGTGCTGTCACATATTGTCACTCAAGCCGAGTCCATCACTGCTGCAGCATCATGCTCTTCTAACTAAGTGAAACACTTTCTTCACTCTGCACAGTAAAAAAAATTATAGTGAAATGCCTTCATTTAACACCAAGCCAAGCAGATATTTCAAGATTAAAATTGGCGCTACAACTTAAGGCAGCATGTTGAGGTAAATTGTGGCTCTAATGATAACGCAGGCTTTTCTGTGACATGGTGATGGTCATTTTCAGGGTGATTCTTTAAATATGGGTTCTTGTGACATCAGTTTTTAAGTGTACATTTTTAAATCTGCAGCAATATATCAGTGCGCTTTGTCCTGCATCCTGATACCGGAAACTATTGCAGCTACTTTGGGCGGATTAACTATATAAATCCATGTAAAAATCCATGTTACGTGTAAATGCCTTTTGCTCTGTCGAATGTGTAATTGACAACTGGAGCACGAACAGACAGCATTTCTACGCGTGGTGCCCTACACAGGCTGCGTACTCTGCTTTTAGGGAGCGGCAGTACTGCTGTACAGAACTAATTATCTAAATTCTTTCAACACTGAAAACTGTAACTACACTGAACTAACAACTATAAGCTATGAAATAACGAACGTAGGCATTAATGAAACATGATCTTGCTTTGGTTTATATTTTTTAAACCAAAATATCACGTTTTCACTGTAATAATTACTAGAAGGGTTTCCGAACCTCTCTTCTTATTGACAAATTAATCCAAATCTGACAAGAGCCCTTAAAGGGATAGTTCACCCAAAAATGTTCTTATCATTTACTCACCCTTATGCCATCCTAGATGTGTATGACTTCCTTTCTCCTGCAGAACACAAATTAAGATTTTTAGAAGAATTTAAAGTGCAAGTGAATGTGAAAAAAAAAAAAATTACATAAGTCAGCATAAAAGTAATCCATAAAACTCCAGTGGTTAAATCCATATCTTCAGAAGCGATGTGATATGAGAATGTGTGGATGAAAAACAGATCACTTTCACATTCTTCTTCTTGTGTTTTTGGTGATTCGCATTCTTTTCTACATATCGCCCCCTGCTGTGCTGGGAGAAGAACTTCAAGCAAAACATGACTTAAATATGATCTGTTTCTCACCCACACCTATCATATCACTTCTGAAGATATGGATTTAACCACTGGAGTCGTATGGATTACTTTTATGGTGCCTGAATTTGCTTTTGGAGCATAAAAATGTTGGCACCCATTCACTTGCATTGTACTGACCTACAGAGCTGAAATATTCTTCTAAAAAACTTAATTTGTGTTCTGCAGAAGAAAGGAAGTCACTTGAGTACTTGAGTACTCTTTTAAGTAGTTGGTTGGTTTTTTCCTCAATTTTTGCTGTTTTGGATAAAATAGTCAAATCTACTTTCAATCGTGGAAATTTACCATGGATTGTATGCTTGAATTTCCTGCCATCATCTGATTAGTTCAAAACCAGAAGATATAAAAGTTAAGTAATACTGCTCATATGTTGCACGTTTTAAAATCCACTCTTTCAGTATTGTAATGCATTTCTGTAATGACATCATTCAGATCGCAAAACAGTGGGCATATTTCGAAGCTAGAGACTTATGACGGATATGAAGGTAATATAGTCCAATAAACAGAGTTTACATCTTGTGTGAGTGTGTATTTTGATAAAATAATTGAAATACGATAAAATGTATCATGCTGCATCAAGACTTATTTTGTAATCAAATCATAATGATGTTTCTAAAAATGCTAATAACTTTTGATAATTTTAGTTATTGTCATTGATAGACTCTTTGGCTGATGCCAAGAACAATGTATATTACATTACAAGTGATTCTGTTCATTGTTTTTCGAGCAGTTTGCATAAAATCTTCACAAAAATGCAATTTTCACAAATTTTTGCCAATCCTTTGCTTGGCCCCTTAATTGCTGCTAGTGCTTGCGTCACTAACTCAAACCCTCTAGCACCACCAACTGCCCAAAGTTTTAAAAATGTTTATGCTAATAACTTTTGAATTGTAAGAGCTAAAATCAAAATTCATTTTTCCTCTGATTCCTTGGCTCGAGACGAATCGATTGCATCATGACATCATTAATCAGATTGGTTTAATTACTTAATATTTGCTGTTGTTGTGCCTAATAATGGTTGATGTGCTTGGTCCCTAAATTGCTGCTTGCAGCTATATATTATTATTATTATTATTGGTATTATTCTACACCTTTTTCCTCACATTATTGTTTTTTATTTTATTTTATCCCATTTTCTCCCCAATTTTGGAATGCCTAGTTCCCACTACTTACTAGGTCTTCGTGGTGGCGCGGTTACTTACCTCAATCCAGGTGGCGGAGGACAAGTCTCCGTTGCCTCCACTTCTGAGACCGTCCATCCGCGCATCTTATCACATGACTCGTTGTGCATAACACTGCAGAGACTCACAGCATGTGGAGGCTCATGTCACTCTCCACGATCCACGCACAACTTACCACACGCCCCATTGAGAGTGGGAACCACTTAATCGTGACCATGAGGAGGTTACCCCATGTGACTCTACCCTCCCTAGCAACTGGGCCAATTTGGTTGCTTAGGAGACCTGGCTAGAGTCACTCAGCACACCCCGGATGCAAACTCAAGACTCCAGGGGTGGTAGTCAGCGTCAATACTCGCTGAGCTACCCAGGCCCCTCCTCACATTATTGTTAAGATTACGTGTATTTGCACTTTATTTAAAGTTGTATATTTTTATATGATTCTTCTTATTATTATTATTATTCATACATTATTCATAAAGCAAGCATTTTAATGGTGGTGACTACTCATATTTGCACAGTTTTTTTTATAATTATTTTATATAGTATTTGTCATTTGGCTGATTATCTAAATAATACCTTTTTGTATAATAATACCTATTATGTAAATAGTATATTATTTTGGTTTTATGTTTACAAATTGCATTGCTGTAAATATAGATAACCTGTAAAATCTTTTAAAATCTTTTAAAAATTTTAAAATCTGTTTATTACTTATTTTTATTCATTTTTAAATTTAAAACACTTACATTTGCACTATACTTACAATTGTAAATTATTATTATTACTATATACCTTTGTCCTCACATTATTGTTATTACTTATTGTAATAATTAGAGTTGTATATTTTATTATTATTATTATTATTATTATTATTTTGAATCTACATATATAATCTGTTACACATTTTAATTCAAATAAACAGGTTTGTAATTATTTGTGCTAACATTATTATTATTATCATTAATTTGCATTTATATTTACAATATACTTACAGTTGTAAAGCAAGCATTTTAATGGTGGTGATTACTCATTTGCACAGTTTTATATTATTATTATTATTTATATAGTATTTACATAATGTAAGATTTATTTCATGTGGTTGATTAGCTAAATAATACCTTATTATATATTAGGATTTGATGTTTACAAATTACACTGCTGTAAATATATACAACCTATAAAACGTTTTTTGTCTCTTACAGGTTAGTATCTCTTACTTAGGTGATTAAGTATTTGTCCTCACATTATTAATATTATTAATATATATTTGCACTTATATTTGCATTATACCTACAGTTGTATGTTATTATTATATACCTTTGCACTCAAATTATTGTTAATAAGATTACTTAAATTTGCACTATGCTTACAGTTTTTTATAATAATAATAATAAATATTTTATATATAATTTGTATTATTATTGTTATTCATATATTATTTATCATTTTATTGATTATCAAAATAATACCTAATTATATAGCGAGTATATTGTTTACAGATTGCACTGCTGTAATTATATACAGTATAACCTATAAATTATTATTTTTTTTTATCCCCTTTTCTCCCAATTTATAATGCCCAATTGCCACTACTTAGTAGGTGTTTGTGGTGGTGCAGTTACTCACCTCGCTGTGGGTGGTGGAGGACAAGTCACAGTTGCCTCCACTTCTGAGACCGTCAATCTGCGCATCTTATCACATGGCTCATTGTGCACGACACCAGAGAGACTCTGCATGTGGAGACTCATGCTACTCTCCACAATCCATGCACAAATTACCATGTGCCCCATTGAGAGCGAGAACCACTAATTGCAAACACAAGGAGGTTACCACATGTGACTCTACCCTCCCTAGCAACTAGGCCATCTTGGTTGCTTAGGAGACCTGGCTGGAGTCACTCAGCAAGCCCTGGATTCAAACTCACAACTCCAGGGGTGGTAGTCAGTGTCAATATTCGCTGAGCTACCCAGGCCCCTAAAATGTGTTTTTTTTTTTTTAAATCTAGTACATATTTTAATTCAAACATGTTTGTAAGTATTTGTCCTCACATTATTATTATTATTATTATTATTATTATTGAGATATATTTGCACTTACTGTATATTTGTACTATACTTATAGTAAAGCAAGCATTTTAATGGTGGTGACAAAAAAGAACTTGTACAATAAAAACTATTATCACATGTTTGCTCTTAGACAAGAAATATTAAAACATAAAATCACATAATATTATAGTACATATTAAAAATATAATTTTCCAATATTAATGACACATCAGAAGAATTGTTACACCATTTATACCATTCCATGTATCATTATTTGTAACAATCGTTTTAATAGTGACACAAACAATGAGAACTGTTCAAATAATTCTTAAGTGTTTGCTGTCAGGCATGAAATATCACCAGAATAAAATCACATAATGATTTTTTAACTAATATCATAAAGATTGACACTTAAGAGCTGGATTTA
This sequence comes from Myxocyprinus asiaticus, assembly GCF_019703515.2. NCBI lineage: Eukaryota > Metazoa > Chordata > Actinopteri > Cypriniformes > Catostomidae > Myxocyprinus > Myxocyprinus asiaticus. The sequence goes on from NC_059388.1 coordinate 776,609, forward strand.
TACTCATGTCTCCATGACGATTTGTGGTATTCTTTTCATGGCTCTACCTCAACTTACCAGTGCCGGCCTTGGTGCAATAGATAATGCATCTGACAACAGATCAGAAGAGATTCTAGGTTTGACTCCTGGCTGGCTCAGTGGTCTTAATTTTGTTTATCACACCCCTGATGTTCAAGGCACAAGATATTAGCATTCCAGTGGAACTGGTAGCTGGGTAAATTATGAATTTGCACCTAAAAATCCCATGCTTTTGATAGCTTAGCTGGTAGAGCGGAGGACTGTAAGTGGTGCACTGGCCATCCTTAGGTTGTTGGTTAGATTCCGTCTCGAAGGATCTTGTTTTTTGCCTTGTGGAGGCACTTTTTGCCTTGCCCTCAAACTCAACTGTGTGTCAAAGATGCCAGTTTTGGGCGTGAAAAAAAGTACACATTCCCTGACCAGGAATCAAACCCGGGCCACAGAGGTGAGAGAGCCAAATCCTAACCACTAGATCACCAGGGAGGGACTAGTAATTTTCTCCCTCCAGAGGAGCTGAAGATGCTTGGCAAAAATGGCTACGTTCTGAGAAAACAGTCTCTCCTTTGTCCAAATTAAAAAGCATTGTTCTGCCTCATGTGAGGAGCAAACTCACAACCTTCAAATTATGAGACTGACGTGCTGCCTAACAACACCAATGAGGCACACTGCTTACAACATCTGAGCAGTGAAACCTTTAGCTTTTAGCTCATTGTCCTTCAGTATGGCTCGAAGGGGGCAACCGATTTCATTCTTATGTGTCAGGATGGCTGAGTTAAGAAATGTAAAGAATGGGAGGTAAGAAAATAATTAAGAGAAGAACTGAATAATGATCAAAGAGATATGCAAAAACTATTGGTATTGGAGGAGAAATTAAGGGAAATAGAAAAAACAAGATGTAGAGGAGCTATGATAAGAAGTAGAGAAAAATACACAATAGAAAGGAAACAGTGTACAAAATTATTTTTTAACCTGGAGAAAAGCAGGAAGAGAGCAGACACTATAAAGGAGATCATAAGAGAAGATGGGATAAGGATAAAAGAAACAAATGAAATATTAAAAGTAATAAGAGATTATTGTGAAGATTTGTTTAAAAAGAGAGGAGTAGGTAGAATAGAAAAATATTTTTTAATGGAGAAAATTACAACAACTTTATCAAATGAGGATAAAGAAAGATATGAAAAAGAATTTGAATAAGAGGAAATATATATATATCAATTACGCAATTAAATGGAGGAAAAAGCCCAGGGACGGATGGATTGACCAGCGAGTTTTATAAAGTATTTAAAGATAAACTGATTCCAATTCTAAAAGAAGTGTATGAAGAAATGTATGTGTCAATTAATGAGAGGAGGTTTGGTTAAAATAATATATAAGAAAAAAGGAGAAAGGTGAATTTGAGCAATTTTAGACCTATAACAATGTTGAATGCAGATTTTAAAATTCTAGTGAAAATATTAGCGAATAGATTGAAGAAATTTTTACCTAAGATAATAAAAACAAATCAAGCTTGTGCAGTGTAACAGACACAAGCATGTTACCAGTTTGTATTCAGGCTGTAATCCTATTCTACACCGCTAGGGGTGTTAGAGTGCCATAAAGTTTGTATAAAGCTAGGTGTGGAGTAGAGGAAGATAGCATGATGATCAGGCGGTAGGAGCACTGAGCTGTGACTGGAGCAGAGATGACTGGAAGTGACGATGATTCAGGAAGTGAGTAGGGAATGGTTGAGATGGAAGAATGTGCAGAGGGAACTTTGAACAATATTGGATGGCAGATAGTTTGTAGAAATAGGAAAAGGAAAAATCTCATGCAAATAGGTGTAGGGCCTTGGCCCATGCAAAATGGCAGCAGAGACCACATGGCCCTTTGTTCTATAATCAAAGGAGAAACATTGAACTTAGTTTCCCAGGATCCTTCACAAATTCACAACTGGATGCGAAGTCCCGCCCATGGACCCAGTCTCAAACGCCATTGGTCGAAAGCGGCCTACGACCGATGATGTCATCTAGTCAATAAAACCAGCGGACAGATGAAGTTCGGCCTCTCTGTGCTAAGCTCTGCCTGGCTGTTAAGGGACATCTGTACTGTGCACATACTGAAGGAGTTTTCCCTCCGTTTTGGACTGAGAACAAAGAGACCACGTTTTTCTAACCTCACCATTTAGCCACGGTAGAGTAAGATTAACTTAGCTTTGTTCAAGTCTTATAGTATACTTATAACAACCGGTTCAGTTTCACTGTAAAGCAACAGTGAATTTATTTTGAAAAACGGAAAGGCGACCAGTTTCCCTTCTCCCTCTTTTTCATTCAACGTTGACTACTTTCTGCATTCTTCTCCATCGCTGGATCCGAAGAATAAAGCAGTGTCTTTTCGCTGACGAGCGCAAGACAAGGGACCATCCAGACCGTTTCTCCTGACCGCTCAGTGCAACAGGAATTCCAACGGACAACCCTACTGAAATCACACAGGATTTCCCAAGTAAGGCTTGATATCTGGGCAGATTTAGTTTAGAAACTGTGAGAAATTTTTCTTGTGAAATTAAATCGTATTTTTGATTCTAAATGCTGATGTTTTGAGTATATTTGTATGTTAAACTCTGCTCGCTGTTTTGAGTTGGGAGAATTGTTTTTAGTTTCTTTTGGGGTTATGTTTGTTTTGTTGAGTGATCTGAACTAGTAATTCAGTCCCGCTGTTACGAGCGGTTACCCTCAATTAAATTGCATGCACTTTTCCTCTCTCTCTTGCTCTCATTCTCTCTCTCTCTCACTGATATTCATTGCGTGAGCGGCGCCGCGGTTTGTGTTCAACTCAGGCTGGTGAACCAAATTCTCCCGCCTGTTTCGTCAATTCCTTTGTGTGTCCACTCATTTCCACCCTCACGTGGTATCAGCTTCATTTTGGATCTAACCCTCCATTTTGAACCTGATCCTCCATTTTGATTCCTTTGTTACCGCATCTGGCACACACACACACACACACACACACACACACACACACACACACACACACTAGCATATAGCTCCACTGTTAGTTTAGGATTTCCTTGATTTATTTTTGGATTATATTCGGATAGTATTGGCTGTGTTCACTACTGCTTGATTATAATAAATCTTGTTATATTATAATAAGTACTCCTGTTTGTTTTTGTTTGAACATTGTGTTGAAGCCAACCTCTGCCACGTGAAGAACTCCCAAATTACCTCAGAGTACTGTTATTTTATTGGTGTTAGAAACTAACTGTAACTAGATTACTATTAGATTTGTATAGCAATAATTTAACTAGTTTTTCCCCTTTTTGATTATTTTGATTAACAATTAAGATACTCAACCTACAGGGTGGATTTTGTTTTGTGAGACTCAATCAGTAACTTGATTTTTCTCTTTTCAAAGAGTGGTGCCCCGAGAATAGAATTTATTGAGTTAAATTCTATTTAATTATTGTTTAATTATTATTTAATTACTATTTAATTGTTATTTAATTATTCCATAATTAAATAACAATTAATTATTGATTATTTCGGATAGTAAAACTGATTTAAACAACCAGTAGCAACTACATAATAATTGGTGCCCCGTGTGAGGCCGTGATAATTGTTGGCTTCCTCCAATATTCTTGCAAATAACTAAATATTTTAGAGAAGCCAAAGGTTTCCCCTCTTGGCTTCCTTTTTCTACAGGAAGTTCAAACTGCTAAGACACAAGGCCGGTTGTGGGTGTGAATCATTGCAAGTGTTGTGTTAGTGGTTGCTAGTTTGGTACTAATTCATTACTCCTTCTGTTTGTGAGAGATTCAGTCGCTAGATACTAACAAAATAGTCTGATGTGCTGATAGTCATACTGTGATTATTAACACCTAAATTAGCAGCTCAAGGAACAGTTAATAATACAAAGCCGTTGCTTGTGAGTGACAGGTAAGTGATTCCCCCTGTGCATTCTTTCCTCAGGATAACGACTGGTGTGTCAGTGTTTTCCACAGAGCAACAGGTGTCGTAAGTCGCCACCCTCAAAACTCAGCTAAGGTTTCAGAATTGTGAACTCATAAAGAGTTCCTATAGGGGTCCAATGGACATCACCCTCTCACCTGTCAAACCAGGGAGATATGAGTAGCCAGTCCCCATCAGCGTCCGGAGCTGAAGCTCCCAGGTCAGGTGAGGAAACCTAACTGTCCAACTGGGTCGCTGATCTCCTCCTTGTCTCTAGAGAAGAAAGGGAGGAGCTTAACCGCTACACACCATCTCAGTGTGATGCTGAAATGGCTGCCTTGGTAGATAATGCACACGATCCTCAAGGGAAGGTAACCAATATCCAGGAGCTAGTTGGTAGGCTGTTTCTACTTTACCACCACAAGGCCCAGTTGCAAATAGCAACACTCAAGGGCGAGGTAAAGACACTTACAGCCCAGTGTAGTCGGCTTGATGCAAGCAATCACGCTTTACATCGAGACCTCCAGACTACAAATACTATGCTGGAGGAGTGTGTAGAAAGACTCCAGTCGGCTGAAAAAGAAAGACGAGAGGTCGCTGACGACCGAGTCCGGCAAGAGAGTCAAGACATACGGGTTAAAGCTCAAGAAGTGCTCCGCTACCCCATCTGTGACCAGAGTGGGGCAGAGGAATACGGCGAAATACCCTACCCCTGGTTCAGGTAGTATTTCAAAACCATTGCTCCAACTCCCGGAGTTAAAGCGCATCCCTGTTCGGGATGTGAGTCCTCCACGTTTTGGGGGCAAGGCCACATTTCGGCAATCTTCCCCTCAGGCGTCTTTTAGGCCCCGCCCCAGCAGGACGCCTTCCTCACCACAAGGAGGAAGTGGTCTCACCCAACGCCATGGCAATGGGGGCAGGCACTGGTACTCATCCTCTGACGAGTCAGATGGATACAAGCGGGACCAAGACACAGGTCTACGCATGCGCCAGCTTGACTCCTTTGCGAAGGACATAGAACATTTTGACCCAGCAAGCTGAGAATCAAATGTCAACGATTACCTTAGGGAAATCGAACATTGTCTTGCCGACTTGCCTCATGCCTCGGCACGTGAGAAGTTGAAACTCATCTGGAAAACAACTTCCAGAAGCGTCCAAGCTTTCATCGAGACTCAACCGCCGCGCATTCGTGACAGCTATCCGAGGCTTTACATGGTTCTGTGTGAGGAGTACTCGCCATATACTGATGAAACATCAGCCACCCTCAGTGCCATCCGCATCCAACAGAAGCGGTTGGAGCCTCCTAGGGAGTACTATAGGCGTTTAAGAAATGCATACTTCCAAGGAAGTAATGAGCCAGGTCTGGAAGAAGAGTGAGGGTTCAGGTCTCTCTTCCTCCATAACCTCCACCCCTGCATGCGAACCCACGTTACACTGATGTGTAAACAGGGTAGACCGACCATGCAGGGAATTAGGAAGATGGCCCAAATGACTTGGGAAACAGTCGTGCATCCGACTGATAAACCAGAAGACGATGTCAGAGTCCTAGACATCCAGTCTTCAGAGAGGGCAGACTTAGGGCTTGAGGGCTATGAAATACCTCAACCTAGAGTAAGCTGCGAAGCGGCAGCCCCAAAACGTTTGCCCAAGCACCCACAGGGGGGTTGGAGAAACCAAGGGAATGACCACAAGGGTCCCTCCCAGGGTCAGAAAAAACAGAAAAAACAGAATCCCTCTCCAAAGAAAAGGAATGTCGGGTTTGTGAAAAGCCCCAGACAGTGGAATGGAAACAAAGGGAATCATTCGGAGCCTCCTGGAAAGAGTGATCTGAAGCGTCAGCTCAGCCTCATCCAGAAAAGCCTAGCGGATGTGACAAAGCACATCGAAGGGTCAGCCGATGGCCACAAAAAACCCGATGGTGACAGTCTATCAGCGTGACTAGCCCATGCACTTCCCTGCTCTTCCCCAAAGTCTACTTTGTAGGCTGGGAGAAGAACACAGGGAAGACCCAGACGCACCCAGTGGCAGTCATGCCCAATACCCATGCTCTGCTTTTTCAAATTTTGGGAGACCTTGTCCACAAGGGTAATGCCAGACGCATATACACCTCAGTGTCGGTAGGAAGGTGTATAGACATCCATGCGTTACTGGACACTGGGTCTGAAATCAGCCTAATGTGTGAGGAGACTTTTGCAGAAGTCACCAGGGCAATGCTCTCTCTTGGTAAACCACTGCAGACAGAGTCCTGTGATGTGAGCCTTGTCAGCTACACACAAAACAGAGCCCCCATCATAAAACGCGCTTGGCTTGATATCAGCTTCCAGGAGACGACCCTCAATCATCCCATTTACATCTGTGCTTTCGACACAGAACAGCTTCTTATCGGCCATGACCTGCAGGACTGACTGGCCCCACTGATCGACTGCCTTCGCGGGCACACGTGGGCCCAGGTCGCAACCCCGAATCCGGTCCGTCTAGCCCACAGCCGTCACGCTTCAGATGACCGGGTCACTTATATCCAAGAGTCAAGAGAGACCACTTGTGACACTGTTCTTGAGTCAGTGCTTTGTCATTACCCAGACATCCAGACTCATCTTGGCTCTGAGCCTGCTTGAGTTATCTGTGACTTCACTGACACCGCAGCTTGGCGGACCCGTAAGCACCCACAAATCAGTCCTTTGCTCACTAGAAAACTCAAACCCAGCTTTGTACAGCCCCTGCATAGCTGGAGGCGTGCATGCTAACGGTATCTTGGTACCTGATGTGTTTGTCGCACTCTGGTCTGAAAAGTCTGCTGTTAGTCAAGCTTTGTATGACAAGCTGTGTCAGAACAGCTCCTCTCTGTCTTTCATGTGCAGAAGTCACCACCTTCTTTCTGCAGAGTCACCGCAGAGGCCCATCAAGGCTATTGGGATATGTGCTCTTTCCATTCAATTTGGAAAGAAGAGGTTTACACACTTCATGAGTGTGATTCCCCAACTTGACCCCTCACTCCTCGTGGGGGCCGATATCCTTGTTAGGTTAGGTGCTCTACTGGACACTGTCAACCAGGTCCTATGGTCTCAGGCAAGCATTGAAAACCATCAGGCAGTGGTTGATCCAGAACACATGTTGTCTGATCAGACCATCCCTCAGGCGTGTCAGGCTGCAAGCAAGTTTGACCTGACTATCCCAGCTAGAACTGCAGGTGCCCCTGTCTGCCTCATGATCCTCAAGGGACAGATGATACCTGGTTCACAGGCATTCTTCCAACCCTTGCCATACTTCTGGGAACTCAGCCTGACCGTCTGTGGTACACCTCTGCTTGAGCTCAACAACCGCTCAGTTTACTTGCTTGTCCAGAACCTAACAAACATACCAATTGTTGTGACAGCACATAGACCATTAGGGTTGCTGATCGACAGCTCGTTTCATGACTTCGAGCTGACAGTGCCCGTGATTGGAGAGCTGCCTCCATCCTTGATGAGGGGGGAGAACCTCGAACCCCTCCTTCTCACCTTCCCGAACAAAATGATCACAGTTGCTTGTCATGAGGGGCTACACAATAAAGAAGTCTGCAGTACTGCCTTGGGCACAGAAAGTTTGACGGACATGATTGTGTATGCCCTCACTGCTCACTCGGGTGACATGATTTCAACTGGTGACGAAGCCGGTTCCCCACCAGAGGAACCTTATCCGGGATTTGAGGATGAAATAGCACAACAACTCACTAAGGCAGATGCCTTAACGACAGAGGGTCAAAGACAAGAACTGCGGAAGATGTTTCACGACTTCCAACAGATCTTTTCAAGGGATTCCAACGACTGTGGAATCACTGAACTCCATACAGTTCGTATCCCAACTGACCCAAATGCACCACCCACATTCGTACGCCAGTACAGAATTCCTTTAGCTGCCTACGAGTCAATCCAAGAGATACTTGACACGTTGCTGAGGAAACGCATTATTCGGGAGTGTAACTCCACATATAACTCCCCATTGTGGCCGGTGTTGAAGCCAAATGGAAAGTGGTGCTTGACAATTGACTATTGACAACTGAACAAACGGGTCCCTCTTTCACGATGGCCCATGATCCATCTGGATCAGGAGCTTGTGAAAGTAAAAAGAGCCTGTTTCTTTTCGACCGTCGATGTGTCCAATGGGTTTTGGACAATGGCAGTCAACCCAGTAGATCAGTACAAGCTGGCTTTCTCTTTTGGCAATCGACAGTTCACATGGAACCGATGCCCATTCGGATATTCAAACTCTCCAGCTGAGTTTAATATCTTCTTGCACAAAGCCATGAGTGATGCTGCTGCCCGCGGCAACCTGATCTATGTGGATGACATCCTCATGCCAAGTCAGACATTTGAAGAACATCTGACCGAAATACGATACGTGCTCAGCCAGCTATCCAGCACAGGATCCAAGCTGGCCCTCTCCAAGGGTCAGTGGTGCCGCACCAAGGTTGAGTACATGGGCTTATTGGTGGGTGCCAATGGCATTGAACCCCAAGCAGGGAGAGTTCAAGCCATCCAAAACATCAAAGCCCCAACCGACGTATCGGGACTCAGGAGCTTCTTGGGCATCTGCAACTACTCCAGACAGTTCATTGAGGACTATGTGGAGATAGCCAGGCCCCTTACTGAGCTCCTCTGGAAAGACAAGGTCTTTGAATGGGGAGACCCTCAAGAGCAGGCTTTCAGAGAACTGAAAGCAAAGCTCTGTTCAGCCCCTTGTCTTGCCTACCCAGACAAGGACAAGGAGTTTCATTTAGAGGCGAGCTTCTCCTCCCACTGCCTCAGCGCCACCCTGGCACAGAGGTATGACAAAGAGAACCGAGTCGTTGCCTACACAAGCCGACCTCTGAGCAGTGTAGAGCTGAAGGTCTCTGACTGTGAGAAAGCTCTCCTAGCCACAGTCTGGGCTGTGGAACACTTTCACAGCTACATCGGGGGTCAGAAGGTAATCATTGAAACTTGCCACCAGCCTGTCTCCTTCCTCAATAGCCAGCGGCTAAGAGAAGGACGAGTGTCCAACAGTCGCATTGCGTCATGGATGATGGCACTACAAGGCTACGACATCGAAGTCAGGTATGCTCAGAACCACAAGATGGCTTCGGGTCAGGGCCTGGCCGAGTGCCATCACTGTGACTGTGAAGGACAGACAGGTTCCCCACCCTTCCTCGTTACCACTCCTTCTCTTCCCTCAAATCATCATTACTATGATGAAACTGTCTGTCAAGACCTCCCGAAGGTTTATGTGGATGGCTGCTCTTTTCACCATGAGAGCCAGACCCGAGCTGGAGTGGGCATAGTCTGGGTCAATTACGTCGTTCATGCGCCAGACAGTTACCAACTTGATGCAAAGACTAGCCAGTACGCGGAAATTGCCACAGCACTCATTGTGATGCAACAAGCCGCTAGGTCAGCTATTGTGCAGTTGGTAGTCTGCTCCGACTCTAACTTCGCCCGCCACAGTTTCGTTTCACACTTCCCCATGTGGAAAGAAAATGGCATGAAGAATGCCAGAGGTAAAGAGATCAAACACTCTGAACTCTTCCTGGCTTGTGACCAACTCGTGACTGACCGAGGGATGACTGTGTATTGGAAGAAGGTCAAAGGTCATTCACAAACTCTTGGCCCCGACAAAAAGAGCAACGATGAAGCTGATCGTTTAGCTAAGCGAGGTGCAGTAGAGGGCCCACTATGGGAATTCAAGGAGGAGGGGCTCCCTAAACCACTATCTTGCTCGGTGAATGCTCTCACCCTTAGACAGGCAAGAGAGAACCGGGAAAAACCCCAAAACTACTTGCAGACTGTGAACCTGGGTCGACAACCAGGCGATACAGACTTGAGTGCCATTTAGGAACGGGACCCAGTGATCCAGGCAATCCAGCAGCGGTTGATGGAACCTCAAACACAACAGGTCCTACCATCCTCTTTATAGGACTCAAAAGAACTAAAATCTCTTTGTCAGGTACAACAACACCTGAAACTTGAGAAAGGCCTGTTGGTCTATGTTCCCAATGGTCCAGGTCCACCCCGGTGGGTCGTTCCGACCGACCATAGGGGGTGATGCTAATACATGCCCACGATGCTCCCATTGGAGGTCACAGGAGCTACAAAGCTACCTACTACACCCTCCAACAGGTTGCGTACTGGTCATTTATGCTCAAATGACCATATGCCTACGTAAAGGGATGTTTGATCTGTTGTCAGTTCCGTCCTTCCCGGCCACTGAATCAAGCTCCACTGCAGGTCAAGGGAATCATGTTTCCTTGGTCCAATCTGCAGATGGATTGGATCGGACCAGTACCCAAGTCGGCGCGAGGCAACAAATACCTCCTCACTGTCACCTGTGCATTTACAAAATGGGTGGAGTGTTTGCCAGCACCCAATGACACGGCTGAAACCACAGCACTCATGCTGATGAACCATGTGTTCAGCCGTTGGGGGCTACCTCTCTCAATCAACTCAGACAGAGGCACTCATTTCACGGTGGCTGTGATGAAAACAATGTGGGAAATGTTGGGTGTGGAAGCCAAATTCCACATTGCATACCACCCCCAGTCATCAGGTCAGGTTGAGCGAACCAACCGTACCATTGTCAGCATGCTCAAGAAGTATGTCAACAGCAATGGCAAAGATTGGGATGTGAAACTCCCTTTGGTGCTGATGGCCATCAGGTTTATTCCACACCGCACCACAGGGGTCACACCCTTTGAAATGATGAATGGGAGGGAAATGACTCTCCCACTGCATCTGCTGCACCGTCCAGAAGATGTCAGTGTTGCAAACGCATATACTGCACATCAGTACGTGACCGATTTACGCAAACACCTCCAAACTACGTTTGCTTGGGCCCGAACAAACCTGGAAACCAGTGTCAAAGGACAAAAGGCCTATTACGATAGGAAAACGTCTGACCGCGAATATAAAGTAGGTGATAAAGTCTTCTATTTCAAGTTTGTTAAACCGGTGGGCATCGCCAAAAAGTTCCTACCAAGCTGGTCAGGCCCCTTTGAGATTATAGGGAAGCTCTCTCCGGGAGTTTACCGAATCCGTATCTCGAAGCCAAACCAAACACCAACGTACAAATGGGTCCATTCAAATCAGATCAAACCCTTTGAACAGTCTCCACTCCAAAGGGGAGCAGACCCACAACAATAGTGTCTCTTGTAGTTGGGTGTCGCATGCTTTACTCATACATTAGCATGCACTAACCCTTAAGACTGCTCCCGCAAACACAAGGTAACGAGACTCTTGTATGTTTCAGGATGAAATTCCTTTGGATCCTTGGCATCTTCCTCAACCTACAGCTCACACAAGCCAATGAGGTGGTAGAAACCGGCCTGCCAACCGGTATTGTCCTACAGGAGACCACTGGGCTCTTAATCACCCATTGCCATCTCTACACCCAAAGAATATACGTTCGTTTAGACCCTTGGGATGTGTATCACAAACACATCCAGTTACCTCCACAGATGACGGAGGGCAGGGTAAGTGGAACCCAAACCCAGGACACAGTTGAACATGCCAAATTGACAACTGTCCACATCCTAGAACAACTGCAGAAATTCCTAGTCACAGAGGAAGAACTCAGTGGGATTAAACGACCAAAGCGGTTCCTCGGTGGCCTGCTAGTAGCAGCATCGGCCATTGGTTCCCTGTTCTCTATCGGCCTTTCGGCTGCCAACTCGCGTCAGTCTTGGTACACTCCAAAGACAAATGGGTGAACTTAAAGAGGAAATGCCAGAAATCCAAGAGAAACTCCTGTTACAACAAGAACAGTTAAAGGATCTAGGTAAAACCCTACAGGTTACCATACTCACTGTAAACATGAACTCAGCAATTCTAAATAACACTTTGCATGCTCTGGATGCCTTGTCAGATGTTGTGAGATCAGACATAACATATGTGCGAATGGTTAGAGATCTAATGCATGACCTTGTAAGGGAAATTAGCACATCAGTTAACAGCCTGAGTGGGGGAAAGATCCCATCCTACCTAGTTCCCCTAAACATGGTTGAACAAATCCTTAGATCGGCCACTACCACCGTTGTGCAAACTTCTCAGATACATCTGGCATACAGCCTTGGCAGTGCAATACCCATCCATGTAAATCCTCAGAACCTAGAGATAGGATTTATCCTTAACTAACCCATTATAGAGAAACAGAATATTTACCGACTGAAATCCATATTGAACGTTGGGTTTTGGAAGAATAATGTACATGTACATATCAAAACACCACCAGTGCTCACCTACCACAATGATGACCCCTCTCTCTACCTTATTCCCAATCTGAACATGTGTACGAACACCAAGGACATACATTGGGTTTGCCCCAGCAACCCCTTTATCAGAGATATAACCGACCACCTGTGTGGTTTGAGGGCTGACACCCCAGAGCAAAAATGCCAGGCTAGTATGTCTATTAAAGACGAAGGGACAGAATCTAGGGTAGAAAGAGCTGGTAGTCGATGGCTTGTCAGTACCCCTGCCACCGAGATCCTAATGTCATACGACCATCATGACACAAACACTAAATTAACAATCCCAAACCAAACGGTGTTCTTGAAGGTCCCACAAGGGGCCACGGTACATATAGCCGACATTGTCCTCCACCATCTCAGTCCAGAGAGACACGATTCAGAGATTGAGATGATGGACGCATTCAGAGGCCACAACCTCACTATTGACGACACCCTTCAACAACAGCTTCTAGCTGAAGGGACCAAATTAGTAAAGTTCAGTCTCAAATCGACTGGGCTCACGACTACATTTTTCAATCATATAGGAAAATTATCGGCTTATCAAGAACACCCCATCAGTTTGACTGCCCTTGGACTCCTCCTTAGTGGTTGGATCATCACGGCAGTTATCGCATATGCCATGCACAGACACATCCAAACACTACACACTAGACTGGATGCAATGACACTTATTCCACAGCGTTTCAAGCTCCTGTCTACCCCTCTACCACTAACTGCTCCTAACTCTGCCCAGGAACAGTTATACTAACTGTAACAATCTTTCCCATTTTCCTTTTCATAATCATTGAAAACTCAGGGATAACAAAGGGTTGTTGCAATGTTTGATGTGTTTTACTGATGTGAAGTGCTGTTTTGATAGAAATTATGTTAGCTAGCCTAGTTAGAATTCATCTGCCCAGATATTACCTACTATGATTGCCCAGGTATCAAAAGCCTTTATGAACTGTTAATGTTTCCAGGAACTAAGCTCATGCAAACCCAGGACACATGGACTGTACAACATTCGGGTTGCTCTCAAGGACGGAACTGTTCAACTTTTGGGTTGCTCTCAAGGACTGTGGCAGGAACCCCAACCTTAAGACCAAAGGGGGGAGGTGTAGGGACTTGGCCCACTCAAAATGGCAGCAGAGACCACATGGCCCTTTGTTCTATAATCAAAGGTGAGACATTGAACTCAGTTTCCCAGGATCCTTCACAAATTCACAACTGGATGCGAAGTCCCGCCCATGGACCCAGTCTCAAACGCCATTGGTCGAAAGCGGCCTACGACCTATGACGTCACCTTGTCAATAAAACCAGCGGACAGATGAAGTTCGGCCTCTCTGTGCTAAGCTCTGCCTGGCTGTTAATGGACATCTGTACTGTGCACGTACTGAAGGAGTTTTCCCTCCGTTTTGGACTGAGAACAAAGAGACCACATTTTTCTAACCTCACCATTTGGCCACGGTAGAGTAAGATTAACTTAGCTTTGTTCAAGTCTTATAGTATACTTATATCAACCGGTTCAGTTTCACTGTAAAGCAACAGTGAATTTATTTTGAAAAACGGAAAGGCGACCAGTTTCCCTTCTCCCTCTTTTTCATTCAACGTTGACTACTTTCTGCATTCTTCTCCATCGCTGGATCCGAAGAATAAAGCAGAGTCTTTTCGCTGACGAGCGCAAGACAAGGGACCATCCAGACCATTTCTCCTGACCGCTCAATGCAACAGGAATTCCAACGGACAACCCTACTGAAATCACACAGGATTTCCCAAGTAAGGCTTGATATCTGGGCAGATTTAGTTTAGAAACTGTGATTTTTCTTGTGAAATTAAATCGTATTTTTGATTCTAAATGCTGATGTTTTGAGTATATTTGTATGTTAAACTCTGCTCGCTGTTTCGAGTTGGGAGATTTGTTTTTAGTTTCTTTTGGGGTTATGTTTGTTTTGTTGAGTGATCTGAACTAGTAATTCAGTCCCGCTGTTACGAGCGGTTACCCTCAATTAAATTGCATGCGCTTTTCCTCTCTCTCTCGCTCTCATTCTCTCTTTCTCTCACTGATATTCATTGAGTGAGCGGCGCCGCGGTTTGTGTTCGACTCAGGCTGGTGAACCAAATTCTCCCGCCTGTTTCGTCAGTTCCTTTGTGTGTCCACTCATTTCCACCCACACGTGGTATCAGCTCCATTTTGGATCTAACCCTCCATTTTGAACCTGATCCTCCATTTTGATTCCTTTGTTACCGCATCTGGACACACACACACACACACACACACACACACACACACACACTCATATATATATATACACACACACACACACTAGCATATAGCTCCACTGTTAGTTTAGGATTTCCTTGATTTTATTTTTGGATTATATTCGGATAGTATTGGCTGTGTTCACTACTGCTTGATTATAATAAATCTTGTTATATTATAATAAGTACTCCTGTTTGTTTTTGTTTGAACATTGTGTTGAAGCCAACCTCTGCCACGTGAAGAACTCCCAAGTTACCTCAGAGTACTGTTATTTTATTGGTGTTAGAAACTAACTGTAACTAGATTACTATTAGATTTGTATAGCAATAATTTAACTAGTTTTTCCCCTTTTTGATTATTTTGATTAACAATTAAGATACTCAACCTACAGGGTAGATTTTGTTTTGTGAGACTCAATCAGTAACTTGCTATCATTTTTCTCTTTTCAAAGAGTGGTGCCCCGAGAATAGAATTTAATGAGTTAAATTCTATTTAATTATTGTTTAATTATTATTTAATTACTATTTAATTGTTATTTAATTATTCCATAATTAAATAACAATTAATTATTGATTATTTCGGATAGTAAAACTGATTTAAACAACCAGTAGCACCTACATAGATGTACTACAGAAAGTGATGACGAAAAATGAATCGGCAAGCTCAAAAAAGGAGGAATATAAGGTAATTATACAATTATGTTATAGTAATATATACGCAAGGTTCTCATAACCCATTGAAATTGATGGAATCACTGAAATCAAAATTGGGAAATATTGATCATGCAAAAACATTAAGTGATGGAAATTTACTAATTATTTGTAGTGATAACAAATAACATGACATGGCTCTGCGATTCAAATCAATGGCATGCAAAGCAGTAAAATGGGAAGAGAAAAAGTAGGTCAACGGGGTGATATATGGTGTACCAACTGACATGTCAGAAGAGGTGATTAAGAGCAACATTATTGGAGCAAAAGTAACAAAGGTTAAATGACTGCAATATGTGAGAAATGAAGTGAAAAAGGACAGTTTGTTGGTACTGATTCATTTTCAGGAGATAAAGCTGCCGCTTAGAGTTATGGTTGGGTTTATGAGCTATCCAGTAAGAGATTATACCACCACCAATGAGATGTTTCAATTGTCAAAGATATGGTCATGTTGCAGCTGTGTGCAATAGTAAGCAACGCTGTGGGAAATGTGGTGGAGAACATCAGTATGGATCATGTGGAGAGGGAATAAAACTAAAATGCTGTAACTGTGGGGGAGAACATAGTGCTGCTTACGGGGGATGTGTTGTGAAGAAAAGAACAGTATAGGTACAGAACATTAAAATGACAAAGGGGATTTCATATGCTGAAGCCATTAAGAGAGTCAAGAACACATCGACGTCCCGCCATGGCACCTTAAATGCAGTTAAGTTACCTGAGAAAGAGAGAAAGAGTCATTGTAGGGTAACTAAAGAATCTCTAGTGGTGGACACAAATCAGTTGCTAATGTTTATGGCAGAAGTGATTAATTGCTCAGCCCAAATATCTAGCAGAACAGAAAGGATCAAGATTATTATTAGAGAAGCAGACAAATACCTGGATGTGCAAGATAGCGCTATAGAATCAATTAATGAAGCACTTAGAGCCGGACCAGCAGGCACATAATCGTCCAGTGTGGAAAATATATTAAAAAATAAGGAAATTAAGAGATTTCTTATTGCAAATGGACAAGAGTTTAAAAAATGTATTGATGAAGTAGACAAGAAACCTGATGTCATATGCATACAAGAAACATGGCTTAAACCACACCTTGACTTTGTTTCGCATGGATATGTAATTGCACATAAGGATAGGGAAACAGGAAATGGAGGTGGAGTGGCTACTTTTATAAAACAAGGTCTGAGTTTTAGCGTTAAAAACAATAATGAATTAGAGGCAGTAGTTATAGAAATTTGGCCAGATAGTAGTGGCATTACTGTGATCAACTTTTACAATCCATGTAACAGACTTAGTAAAGAGATACTTGAAGATATTGGGAGCTCCTATAATCATAAGGTAGTATGGTGTGGTGATTTTAATGCTCGTAATAAACTGTGGGGGAGTACTAGTACAGATTTTAATGGCTGTATAATTGAGAAAATGTTGGATGAAAAAGGACTGATTTGTCTTAATGATGGTAATGGCACAAGCTTGGATATAGTACATGGTCAAGAATCAGTATTAGATCTTACCTTAATCTCTGAAGATATGGCAAGAAAAAGTACTTGGGAAATTTTGAAAGAGTCCACAATAGGAAGTGATCACAATCCTATATGTTGCACAATTAGAATAGAAGTACAAATAGCAGAAGAAGATCATATACCCAGATAGAAACTAAGGGCTGTAGAGTGGAAGAAGTTCAGAACAGAATGTAGTAACATATTAGTTAAATTAAGTGGATTAGATGCTGAAGTAGAAGAGTATAACTCAAGAATATATACTATTATACATAATACAGCAATAGAGATAATTGGGAAGGTATCCAAGTCAAAGAAATGGAAAGCAGTCCCATGGTGGAATAATAAATGTGGAGAAGCAATTAAAGCAATGAATAATGCATTTAGGAAAGTTAAATCATCATATGCTTTTTATGATCTTGTTAATTATAAAAAGAACTATAGTCAGAAGAACTATTAGAGCTGCAAAGCAGAAATACTGGAAGGATTTTTGTAATTCTATTGGTTGGGAAACACAGATATCTGACATCTGGGATATGATAAGGAAAATGGGAGGAATCAGGAAAAATTATACCATGCCTGTACTTAAAAATGGTAAAGAAATTGCTATTTCTAACAAAGATAAAGATGAAATGTTAGCTAAAGTGTTTGTTAAGGTACATAGTAATAGTAATTTGAAAGAAGAAGCTAAGAAATCCAGAGAGACAGTAAGAAGAGAAAACCCTGATGTGTTAGAGAAGTGTAATATGAATGAAAGCTCTATTTTTGTTGCATTCTCATCATTTGAACTTAAATGAGCTAGTGCTGGAGCAAAGAAAACATCCCCAGGGGATGATGAGATACGTTAAAGCATGATTGAACACCTGTCTGATGAGGCGTGTAAAGTTATACTGGAATTGTGCAACAAAGTGTGGATAACAGGCATACTTCCCTCTAGCTGGAAACATTCAATTGTCATTCCTATTAAAAAACCTGGTAAAGACCATTCTGAAGCCACTAGCTATAGACCAATAGCACAAACATCAAATATGTGTAATCTTATGGAAAGAATGATAACTGATAGACTAATGCATTTTATTGAACGCGGAAACCTTTTTTCTCCATATCAAAGTGGTTTTCGGCAAGGTCGAACCTCAATGGACTCAGTGCTTTGCCTGGAATCAGATGTAAGAAAGGCTCAAGTATGCAAATAATCTGTTGTAGCTGTATTCTTTTGATGTGAGGAAAGCCTATGACATGTTATGGAAAGAGAGGCTTCTGATTAAATTAAATTCATTGGGTATTGGTGGTAGAGTATATAATTTGGTGATGGATTTTTTTTATATAACCGAACAATACAGGTCAGGGTGGGAACATCGTGTACTAACAGCTATCCAATTGAAAATGGAACACCCCAAGGAAGTATATGCAGCAGGCTGAACCGAGTATGGGACGATTGATGATATGTTGATGATGGGGCAGTGTGGAAGAGAGGATGGAATATCAGCAGTAAAACTCACATTACAGGTGCATCTCAATAAATTAGAATGTTGTGGAAAAGTTCATTTATTTCAGTAATTCAACTCAAATTGTGAAACTCGTGTATTAAATAAATTCAGTGCACACAGACTGAAGTAGTTCAAGTCTTTGGTTCTTTTAATTGTGATGATTTTGGCTCACATTTAACAAAAACCCACCAATTCACTATCTCAAAAAATTAGAATACATCATAAGACCAATAAAAAAAAACATTTTTAGTGAATTGTTGGCCTTCTGGAAAGTATGTTCATTTACTGTATATGTACTCAATACTTGGTAGGGGCTCCTTTTGCTTTAATTACTGCCTCAATTCGGCATGGCATGGAGGTGATCAGTTTGTGGCACTGCTGAGGTGGTATGGAAGCCCAGGTTTCTTTGACAGTGGCCTTCAGCTCATCTGCATTTTTTGGTCTCTTGTTTCTCATTTTCCTCTTGACAATACCCCATAGATTCTCTATGGGGTTCAGGTCTGGTGAGTTTGCTGGCCAGTCAAGCACACCAACACCATGGTCATTTAACCAACTTTTGGTGCTTTTGGCAGTGTGGGCAGGTGCCAAATCCTGCTGGAAAATGAAATCAGCATCTTTAAAAAGCTGGTCAGCAGAAGGAAGCATGAAGTGCTCCAAAATTTCTTGGTAAACGGGTGCAGTGACTTTGGTTTTCAAAAACACAATGGACCAACACCAGCAGACGACATTGCACCCCAAATCATCACAGACTGTGGAAACTTAACACTGGACTTCAAGCAACTTGGGCTATGAGCTTCTCCACCCTTCCACCAGACTCTAGGACCTTGGTTTCCAAATGAAATACAAAACTTGCTCTCATCTGAAAAGAGGACTTTGGACCACTGGGCAACAGTCCAGTTCTTCTTCTCCTTAGCCCAGGTAAGACGCCTCTGACGTTGTCTGTGGTTCAGGAGTGGCTTAACAAGAGGAATATGACAACTGTAGCCAAATTCCTTGACACGTCTGTGTGTGGTGGCTCTTGATGCCTTGACCCCAGCCTCAGTCCATTCCTTGTGAAGTTCACCCAAATTCTTGAATCGATTTTGCTTGACAATCATAAGGCTGTGGTTCTCTCGGTTGGTTGTCCATCTTTTTCTTCCACACTTTTTCCTTCCACTCAACTTTCTGTTAACATACTTGGATACAGCACTCTGTGAACAGCCAGCTTCTTTGGCAATGAATGTTTGTGGCTTACCCTCCTTGTGAAGAGTGTCAATTATTGTCTTCTGGACAACTGTCAGATCAGCAGTCTTCCCCATGATTGTGTAGCCTAGTGAACCAAACTGAGAGACCATTTTGAAGGCTCAGGAAACCTTTGCAGGTGTTTTGAGTTGATTAGCTGATTGGCATGTCACCATATTCTAATTTTTTGAGATAGTGAATTGGTGGGTTTTTGTTAAATGTGAGCCAAAATCATCACAATTAAAAGAACCAAAGACTTAAACTACTTCAGTCTGTGTGCATTGAATTTATTTAATACATGATTTTCACAATTTGAGTTGAATTACTGAAATAAATGAACTTTTCCACGACATTCTAATTTATTAAGATGCACCTGTATATGGTCATCCACTTGAGCAGGTAGATGTGGTTAAATTTTGGGGAGTGTGGCTAGACACACAGTTGACCTTTACTGTACATATTGGAAAACTGATTACAAAGTGTAAAAGAGTACTAAATGTTATGAGATGCCTGGTAGGATGTGAGTTGGGAGTAAGACGCAATTCACTCAAGAACATTTATTGTGTGCTTATAAGATCAGCAATTGATTATGGTTACATGGCATAGGGAACAGCAAGTGATTCACTACTGAAGAAAATAGATGTGGTGCAGACGCAGGCTCTTAGAATATGTTGTGGGGCTTTTAATACATCTCCTGTAAATGCCCTGCACGTGGAGATGGGTGAAATGCCATTGATAGTGAGGCGTCAAGAACTATCAATGGCTTATTGTGTATCATTAAAAGGACACAATGATGTGCATCCCACAAAATCTGTGTTTGATGATGTAGGTGTTACTGGTTGTTTAAATCAGTTTTACTATCAGAAATAATCGATAATTAATTGTTATAAATTATTGAATAATTAAATAACAATTAAATAATAATTAAATAATAGAATTTAACTCATTAAATTCTATTCTCGGGGCACCACTCTTTGAAAAGAGAAAAATGATAGCAAGTTACTGATTGAGTCTCACAAAAACAAAATCTACCCTGAAGGTTGAGTATCTTAATTGTTAATCAGAATAATCAAAAAGGGGAAAAACTAGTTAAATTATTGCTATACAAATCTAATAGTAATCTAGTTACAGTTAGTTTCTAACACCAATAAAATAACAGTACTCTGAGGTAATTTGGGAGTTCTTCACGTGGCAGAGGCTGGCTTCAACACAATATTCAAACAAAAACAAACAGGAGTACTTATTATAATATAACAAGATTTATTATAATCAAGCAGTAGTGAACACAGCCAATACTATCTGAATATAATCCAAAAAAAAAAAAATCAAGGAAATCCTAAACTAACAGTGGAGCTATATGCTAGTGTGTGTGTGTGAATATATATATATGAGTGTGTGTGTGTGTGTGTGTCCAGATGCGGAAACAAAGGAATCAAAATGGAGGATCAGGTTCAAAATGGAGGGTTTAGATCCAAAATGGAGCTGATACCACGTGAGGGTGGAAATGAGTGGACACACAAAGGAACTGACGAAACAGGCGGGAGAATTTGGTTCACCAGCCTGAGTCGAACATAAACCGCGGCGCTGCTCACTCAATGAATATCAGTGAGAGAGAGAGAGCATGAGAGCGAGAGAGAGAGGAAAAGTGCATGCAATTTAATTGAGGGTAACCGCTCGTAACAGTGGGACTGAATTACTAGTTCAGATCACTCAACAAAACATAACGTAACCCCCCAAAAAAACTAAATACAAATCTCCCAACTCAAAACAGCAAACAGCGAGCAGAGTTTAACATACAAATATACTCAAAACATCAGCATTTAGAATCAAAAATACGATTTAGTTTCGCAAGGAAAAATCACAGTTTCTAACTAAATCTGCCCAGATATCAAGCCTTACTTGGGAAATCCTGTGTGATTTCAGTAGGGTTGTCCGTTGGAATTCCTGTTGCATTGAGCAGTCAGGAGAAAATGGTCTGGATGGTCCCTTGTCTTACGCTCGTCAGCGAAAAGACGCGTCTCTGCTTTATTCTTCGGATCCAGTGATGGAGAAGAATGCAGAAAGTAGTCAACGTTGAATGAAAAAGAGGGAGAAGGGAAAATGGTCGCCTTTCCGTTTTTCAAAATAAATTCACTGTTGCTTTACAGTGAAACTGAACCGGTTGTTATAAGTATACTATATGACTTGAACAAACCTAAGTTAATCTTACTTTACCGTGGCTAAATGGTGAGGTTGGAAAAACGTGGTCTCTTTGTTCTCAGTCCAAAACGGAGGGAAAACTCCTTCAGTATGTGCACAGTACAGATGTCCCTTAACAGCCAGCCAGAGCTTAGCACATCTGTCTGCTGGTTTTATTGACAAGATGACATCATCAGTCATAGGCCGCTTTCGACCAATGGCATTTGAGACTGGGTCCATGGGCGGGACTTCGCATCCAGTTGTGAATTTGTGAAGGATCCTGGGAAACTGAGTTCAATGTCTCTCCTTTGATTATGGAACAAAGGGCCATGCGGTCTCTGCTGACATTTTGAGTGGTCCAAGGCCCTACAATGAGTTCTGGGAACACACACAAGGCAGCATCAAGAGCTTAGGATGGACAGGAAATAGAACCGCCCAATCAGTGGGTCTTGATCAAAGAAAATATAGTCAAAGTGTGCCATTACCTGTAGTTCCACCATGGTTATTTCCTTTGCCCTGCATTGATACACATCTACAAGAACAAATCAAAGAAAATAAGGGCTTGACAGAGGATTGTATAGTTACTCAATATATTAAACAAAAATATAATAATATGGTAGACATCTTTACAGATGGATCAAAAGACCCACCATCTGGAAAAGCAGGAGCAGCTGTGTATGTACTGAAATATCAGGTAGCTATTAAAAAGAGAGCACCAGACACTTTAATCTTGTTTATGGTTGAGATGGTTGCAATATATTTGGCTCTCCAGTGGGTGAAAGAAGTAAGACTTGACAAAGTAGTCATTTGCACAGATTCTCTAGCAGCCCTGAAAAGTCTGCAATTTGCACATTCTGACTGTAGACAAGAAATAATATATTAAATTTTACAACTCTTGTACACACTGCATAATCAAGGAAACATCATTAGTTTTCTCAGGGTTTCTGCACATGTAGGAGTAGAAGGAAATGAGATTTTGGACAAACTAACAAAAAACTCATTAAAATGTAATAATGTCAAACTCATAATTCACATGAGCAAATTGGAAGCCAAGGCACTTATTCATAAAGCTGCAAATAATATCTGGCAGAAACTTTGGGCTGGAAAAATAAAGGGGAGACACTTATATAAGATACAGGAAAATGTGGGTACAGGAGGAGGAACCACACCTTTATTAAGAAGAAGAGAAGAATCAATAATAACAAGAATATGCATAGGTCACACTGGATTAAATGGAAATTTATATAAAATAAAAAAGCACCATAATGGGTTATGCAGTCATTGTGATGAAGTAGAGACAGTTGAGCAAGTTATTCTACTCTGCACAGTCTATAACAATGAAGGACAAGTATTGCACTCAAAATTGCAAGCAAAGGGAATCCAAGGCATGTCATTAAAGTCTTTTGGCGGAAAAACAAGGGAAATTAGATATGACAGATGATGTTTTGAGGTACACGAAAGCAACAGGATTATATTCGAGAATATACATTTTTATATATATATATATATATATATATATATATATATATATATATATATATATATATATATATATGTAAGTAAGTCCCAAAGGGGGAATATAGAATATTTTTATAAAGTTGAATATAAATTAATCAAGTATAATCAATGTAAATATAGCCATTTTATTCTACAATTGGTAAACTGCTCACATATGGAAAACTGAGTTTCCTGTTTTGACACTAGAGAAAATATATGGTGAGGCCCCTCCACAGAAGTTTTTTTCCACTTCTTAAAAAAACAACAGACTGGAGTCACAGAACAAAATGATAAATAAAAGTGACATATATGGAATTTATTAGCCACGCCTTGGTAGATCAGATGTATATAAGCTCTGGGTAGAAACCCAAATGCTTCATTTGCTCTGCAGATGACTCAGCTTTTCTGTCTCTGATAATAAAGTCTATCTTCTGGCATCAAAACCCCAAGACTTTGAGAGTGATTTTTCACAGATGCGGCAGAAGCCACGGCATCCTTACAGATCATTCCTGCTTTCTCATACTGGAGCATCACATTTTCTCCTTTCCAGGTAAAGATTTGATTAGATTAGATTTAACTTTATTGTCATTGTACAAATGTAGGGCTTTACTGGTTGTTTAGATCAGTGTTACTATCAGAAATAATTAATAATTATTTCTTTAGTTATTAATTAATATTGAAATTAATTAATTGAATCTAACTCATTAAAACCTTATATGGGGCTCCAGTAAATGTAGTGTGCTATGTTTAGGAGTGGGTTTGGTTATAAGCAATAATTAATAATTATCAAAGATAATTATTAATTATTAAAAATCAGTAGAACATTGATGAGAATCAATGTTAGCTTTTTTAATCCTTTAAATCAACAATTATCAAAGATAATCACTAATCATTAACATCGATGAAACATTAATTAAAATTAACACTAGCTTATTGATCCTTCAAATTCAACAATCATCAAAGATAATTATCAATTATCAAAAATCAATAGAATATTAATAAGGATTAATATTGCCGGGGCACCACCCTGGAATCAGGGACTAATAACCAGATAGTATAACAGTCTCAATATTAGATTGTTTTCTTAGGAAAATAGACATCCGAAGAATATCGATTTTCAGAGGAAAAAAAACAACGAATGAAGGCTTGAATCCGAGCACTGACATCCCGTCAGCATGTGACACAGGTGTATGCAAAACAAATGAAAACACTGCTCTTTGAAATATAACAAAGTTTATTTATGATATTATGCAGTAATATCAATTAATAATTAATACAATGCAGTCAATAAACTTCCGACTTACAACTACAAACTAAACAGTGATATGATTAGATATGGAAATCAAAATAATCCTATAACACATGAGGGTGTATGTGTGAGTGGGTGTGTGTGTGTGTGTGTGTAAGGAGGGACGTGCACAAAATGCAGACGTGACTCTCGTGGAGAGTATGTCACGCGAGACTTCCGGCCAGAGAATATGGCCGCGAATGTGTGCGGAGAGAAACCAATCAATGGCGTCTACCAGTTTATCGCGTGTATCAGCTTGTACGATAGCTTAGGGACAAAGCTGAGCTTTATCACGAAGCTATCTACCAGCCAAAAATGTGTGTGAGAATGTTTGTGAAGGGTCGCGTGTGTGTGGTTAGTATGAGAGAGAGAGAGAGAGAGAATAAAGTGACGGCCCCAAAGCTGACTTCGCGATCATGGGAGAGAAAGCAGCTGTTAGTTTATCACTCAGAGACACGGTGGACGGCTCATTAACCGTCCCGCGGTCTTTGATTCTTTAATGGATAAACTCAACATGCCGGTCTCACCCGCGATGGCGGAAATGCACAACAGTCCAATGTGGTTGGACTACAACACAGCAAATATCATTTGTGATAATTAAATACCTTGAGTATTAGCTGCAATGAGTGGACTCGGCGGTCCGTAAACTGTACAAGCAATAACTTTGATACACAAGAATAACACACTATAATATTTTATCCCTGCCCAGACGTAAACCTCTTACTTGAGTCGTATGAGGACGTAGAATGTGTGTTCATCCATCCTTTAACTCCAACTCGGTTCCTCGAGGCTCGGGTGATGACGGGAGGCCGTTTCCTCGCTCTGTCGACGGGCAGTACGGCTGCTGATTCTCGGTGGGCTGGCGGAGAACTCAGCGACGTCAACTTGATTGAAGATGGAAAATAAATCTTTTCTCTCTTCACTTCTGCAGGCAAACGGATGAAGATGCAGATTGCTCGGCGGTCTCCTTCAGATCCGTTAGAGTGTTTGGTGGAACACAGAGTAATCTCAACTCGTCCAGCGAGATGGAGATTGTATGGCCACAGTTTCAAGTCGGACGTTACTTCCTTGTGCCACGAGGCTACACCTGAGAGCAGCGATGAGCTGGGTCTACACACGGCGAGCAAAGTTGCTGGAAGCAAATCCCAGAAGCATTTCAGAGGTATTTCTACTCCTGATGACGTCATGGTTTGAGGGGCATTCTGTTGTGTGCCTCATCCAATAGGAGTTGAGAGTTTGATCCTTTAGTGAGCAAGGCTTCATGGGATTTGTAGTGTTTTGGACTCCCTTTGTTTGATTTTGGCGCGGTTTTTATCAGTAAGATTTATGACTTTGTATGTGGGCCTGAGTTAGGTTTTACGACTGTGTTAGGCCTGCCTTTGTCTTCTATCTCAATACATGAGGCCCAACACAAAGTACAGGTACAGAGCCAATGAAATGCAGTTAGCATCTAACGAGAAGTGCAAATAGCAATATGTATATATAAAAAATAGATATATAAATATATGTGAGTATATACAATAAAGATTTTTATGGAGTGCAAAGTTATGAGGTAGAGAAGCAGAGACCAGCTCAATGCAAATGTCTATGAATACAGTACAAGATGCAAATGAAGCAGTATAAACACTGAAGGTGCATTGTACAGAATGAGGTATAATATATGTAAATATATATATATATATATATATATATATATATATATATATATATATATATATATATATGCTGGTGACCATAAAAGTGCAAGCGGCATCAAGAGGTAGAAATTATGTGCAAAGAAATGTGCAAGGAAATGTGCAAAAAAACTCTGTAGTCCGAGTTGGATGTAGTGTTCAGCGCCTGAGTTTAGAGTTCAATAGGCTGACAGCTGAGGGAAAGAAACTGTTCCTGAGTCTGCTGGTGCGACAACGAATACTCCTATAGTGTCTCCCAAATGGGAGAGGAGTAAACAGACCATGGTTGGGGTGAGAGGTGTCTTTGATAAGGCTTCTCACCCTCCTTAGGCAGCGAATGTGGTGAATGTCTTTGATGGAGGGTAGCTGAACTCCAGTGATGTATTGGGCAATTTTTACCACCTGCTGGAGGGCCTTCTGGTCTAAGACAGTGCAGTTGCCATACCACACTGTGACACAGTTTGTAAGGATAATTTCAATTTCAAGGCACTGTTGCACCTTTTTGATCAGAGTGGAGGTGTTGTAGGTCCAGGAAAGATCCTCAGAGATATGGACACCCAGGAACTTGAAGCTAGTCACACGCTCCACTTCGTTCCTATCAATGTAGATGGGAGTGTATGTGTGGCCCTTCCTAGTCTGCCGGTAGTCCACAATAAACTCCTTGGTCTTCTGGGTGTTGAGTGTGAGATTGTTGTTGGCACACTACACTGCCAGGTGCTGTACCTCTTCCCTGTAGACCATCTCATCGTCGTCGCTGATCAGGCCTACCGCCGTGGTGTCATCTGCAAACTTGATTATGGAGTTGGAGCCATGCTCAGGTATGCAGTCATGGGTGAAGAGGGAGTAGAGGATTGGACTCAGCACACAGCCCTGTGGTGCACCAGTGTTCAAAGTGAGGGTGGAGGAGTTGTGGTTGCTGATCCTAACAGACTGTGGTCTGTTAGTGAGAAAATCCAAGGTCCAGTTGCAGAGGGAGGGGCTGATAACAAGATCAGTGAGCTGTTTGCTGGTTTGTAATCTGTGAGGGCATGAATGCCTGTCCACATACGTCGGGGGTCATTGTTCTTAAATTTGTCCTCAATCTGCAGTTTGTAATTGTGTTCGGCTGCTTTAATTCCCCTCTTCAGATTGGCCCTGGATAAATTGTAGGCTTCCCGGTTGCCAGATCTGAAAGCAGCATCACGTGCCTTCAGCAGGAGTCGGGCTTCCTTGTTCATCCAGGGTTTCTGATTGGGGTATGTTTTAATTGTTTTATGGGTGGTTACCTTGTCAACACACCTGTTGATGTGTTGCAGAACAGAATTTGTGTAGGTATTAATGTCCGTGTGTGAGTCCAGGTTGGCCTGAGAAGCAAATGCATTCCATTCTGTGTTCTGGAACTCATGCTGTAGTGAAGAGTCTGTTTCTTCCAGCCACACTTTTACAGTCCTCATTGTGGGTTTCACACATTTGATGATGGGGGTGTATTTGGGGAGTAGGAACAGGGATAAGTGATCAGATTATCCAATGTTGGGCCTCATGTATTCAGACAGAAGACAAAGGCAGGCCTAACACAGTCGTAAAAACCTAACTCAAGCCCTCACATACCAGGTCATAAATTATACTGATAAAAATCGCGCCAAAATCAAACAAAGGGAGTCCAAAACAGACTACAAATCCCAAGAAGCCTTGCTCACTAAAGGATTGAACTCTCAACTCCTATTGGATGAGGCATACAACAGAACGTCCCTCAAACCATGACATCATCAGGAGTAGAAATACCTCTGAAATGCTTCTGGGATTTGCTTCCAGCAACTTTGTTCACTGAGTATAGACGTAGCTCATCGCTGCTCTCAGGTGCAACCTCGTGGCACAAGGAAGTAACATCCGACTTGAAACTGTGGATATACAATCTCCATCTCGCTGGACGAGTTGAGATTACTCTATGTTCAACCGAACACTCTAACGGATCCGAAGGAGACCGCCGAGCAATCCGCATCTCCATCCGTTTGCCTGCAGAAGTGAAGAGAATAAATCGACATTCAATCAAGTCGACATTTCTGAGTTCTCCGCCAGGCCGCCGAGAATCAACAGCCGAGAATTGTAGGCATCAGAGATGTTTGTATAAACATGATCAAGAGTGTTGTCTCCTCTTGTATGGCAAGAAACTTTTTGATAAAATTTGGGGAGAGCTGTCCTCAAATTGGCGTGACTGAAATCCCCAGCAATGATAAAAGCTCTGTCCGGATGCATTGTTTGCAGTTTACTAACAACAGAAGAGAGTTCCTTCATGGCTAGCTTAGCATTAGCATCTGGGGGTACACATACTGCAGCGATAATGGTAGATGTAAATTCACGGGGCAGGTAAAAGGGTCTACACTTGATAAAGAGGTACTCAATATCAGCAGAACAGTGGGATTTGGTAATAACAGCATCGGTGCACCAAGTTCTATTTACATAGATACAAACACCCCCACCTTTGCTCACAGTCCACAGCCATTCTGTCAGCTCTATAGATATTGTGCCCCTCTAGCTCAATCGCGCTGGTTGGAATTGTTGGAAATGTTGGAAAGTTTCCGTGAAAACCATAATGTTCAGTCCAAAAACATTCGCTGAGAAATCCGGAGCCGTAGTTCATCGATCTTATTTGCCAGAGACCGTACATTAGAGAGGAAGATGCTCGGTAGCGCTAGTCGATGTGGGTTGAGCTTTAACTTAGCCCGCAAGCCGCCCCACTTACCCTGTCTTTGTTTACGGCCACGGTGCCGGCGATGGGCACTTCCTGTTGGACTGGCTGACTCACTCGAGTCCGGGGACCGGAGTAACTCTGAAGGTAGCAGATCGAGGTCTAATGTCATATCCACAAGCGAAGTTTGATGTTCAATAGTGTGTGACGGCAGTATGAAGTTAATGCAAAGTTGTGACAAACAACTGATAATAAGTCATTTGCAAAAACTGGAGAGATGCTGAGACTTGTGTTGTGCACGCGCCACCATCTTGCCTTGCTAGACTAAAGGCAATGTGCTGCAATTATTCTTGAGCCTCGAAAAGTGGAGTTATCATTCTTTCCACACTTTTCATAACACTCAGGAAACTGGCTCTTTTCAAATGCACCACATCAATGGGCACCCCTGCACTCTGGAAGCAGCAAATTGACTTGCAGTGGGCCAGTGGTGCAATGGATAACACATCTGACTATGGATCAGAAGATTCTAGGTTTGTCTTCTGGCTGGCTCAGTGGTCTTATTCATTTCTATAGCTCAGTTGGTAGAGTGGAGGACTATAGATAGTCCACTGCCCATCCTCAGGATGCTGGTTTGATTATGTCTAGAAGGAACTTTTTTTTGCCTCATGGAGGCACTACTTGCCTTTCCCTCAAACTCAACAGTGTGTCGAAGATGCCAGTTTTTGGCATGAAAAAAAAAGCAACTCCAGGCTGCAGCATTGAGAGCAGAGAATCCTAACCACTAGACCACCAGGGAGAGCCTAGTACATTTTAGCCCTCCAGAGGAGTGGAACACCCTTGGCAAAAATTGCTGCTTTCTGTGAAGACAGTCTCTCCTTTGTCCAAATTAAACAATGCTGCTACAGTTTGTATGAGGCTTGAACTAGCAACCATCAGGTTATGAGACAGACTCACTGCCTAACTGCACCAATGAGGCACACTGCGTTCAACATCTGAACAGTGAAACCTTTAGCTTTTAGCTAATTGTCCTTCAGTATGGCTCTAAAGAGGCAACCATTTTTTTTTTACCTAAGATGGCAGAGCGGTTTAAGGCACTGTGTTCAGGTTGCAGTCTCCCGTTGAGGTGTGGGTTCAAATCCTTCTCCTTATAGATCATTTCTGCTTTCTCAGACTGGGGCATTGTGATGTCACATTTTCTCCTTTCCAGGTAAAGGCAATGTGCTGCAATTATTCTGGAGCACCGAAAAGTGAATGAGTTATCATTCTTTCCACGCTTTTCATGACACTGAGGAAACTTGCACTTTTCAAACACACCACATCAAAGGCAACCCTACCACTCTGGAAGTAGCAAACTGACTTGTGGTGGGCTGGTGGTGCAATGGATAACACATCTGACTATGGATCAGAAGATTCTAGGTTTGCTCAGCTGTGTTTTTTTAACACCCCCTGACATTCAAGGCACTAGATATTAGCATTCCAGTGGAACCGGTAGCTGGGTAAATTAGGAACACACACCATAGTAACCCATGCCTTCTATAGCTCAGTTTGCAGAGTGGAGGACTGTAGACATGTCTAGAAGGAACTTGTTTTTTGCCTCGTGGAGGCACTACTTTCCTTTCCCTCAGACTCAACAGTGTGTCGAAGATGCCAGTTTTTGGAGTGAAAAAACTTCCCTGACTTGCAATAAAACCCAAGCTGCAGCGGTGAGAGCACAGAATCCTAACCACTAGACCACCAGGTAGGGCCTGGTATAATTCAGCCCTCCAGAGGAGCCGAAGATGCTTGGCAAAAATGCTGCTTTCTGAGAAAACAGTCTCTCCTTTGTCCAAAGCCTGGTACTTTTCAGCCCTAATTTCATAGATCTTATGCTACAGAATTGGCTCCACTTTTGCTAGAAGTTTATATGGAATCGTTAAAGAATGGAAAGCTTCCACCAACCTTGACACAAGCCCGGATCAGTCTGATTCTTAAAAAGGACAAAGATCCAAGCGAGTGTAAGAGTTACCATCCAATTTCCCCGATCCAGCTAGATGTAAAAATATTGTCAAAAATTCTGGCTAACCCATTAAGTAAAGTTATGACAACTCTTATACATATAGATCAGGTAGGGTTTATTTGGGGCCGCAGCTCTTTTGATAACATTAGGCATTTCATCAATAATATGTGGTCAGTGGTGAATGATCAGACTCCGGTCGCTGCCATCTCACTTGACACCGAAAAGGCATTTGATATGGTAGAATGGGATAATCTTTTTAATATTTTAGAAATGTACAGGTTCAGGAATACTTTTATTGGATGGATTAAGTTACTTTATAGACAGCCGGTAGTGGCGGTACAAACAAATGGATTAATTTCAGATCATTTTACTCTGGATAGGGGCACCCGGCAGAGTTGCCCTCTTTCCCCATTATTGTTCTGTCTTGCCCTGGAACCATTAGCAGCCACAATAAGAAGGGAAGAGGATTTTCCAGGGGTAGTTGTGGGAGGTATGGCGCATAAGCTTTTGCTTTACGCAGATGATATTTTATTATTCATCTCCGACCCTACTAGATCTATGCCTTGCCTCCACAGAATCAGGATACAGAGTCAGTTGGTCTAAATCCGAAACTTTGGCTCTGACAGCGTACTGACCAGTAACGGCTTTCCATCCAGGCGCCTTCCAGTGGCCCAAACAGGGCATTAAGTATTTGGGCATATTTTTCTGATTTATTTAGAGTTAATTTTGATCCCTTAATAAAAAGGTTTTTGACCGATATGGGCAGGTGGGCTTCATTACATTTATCGATGATTGGGAAGGTTAATGTTAATGTATTAAAATGAATTGTATTCCAAAACTCAACTACCTGCTACAATCTCTCCCTGTA
The DNA here is from genome assembly GCF_019703515.2 of Myxocyprinus asiaticus. Lineage (NCBI taxonomy): Eukaryota > Metazoa > Chordata > Actinopteri > Cypriniformes > Catostomidae > Myxocyprinus > Myxocyprinus asiaticus. The sequence goes on from NC_059388.1 coordinate 808,125, forward strand.
GATGTCCCCCTCTCATATTTCAAGCAATTTGATAGCATAGCGAAGTTCTTAATTTGGAATGGTAAGCATCCTAGATTTTATTTTAATAAGTTACATAGGCCGATTGACAAAGGTGGGCTAGGCCTACCCAAGATTTTGTTTTATTATTATGCATTTGATCTCAGACATTTGGCTCACTGGTCACTTCCACCTGAGAGAGCCCTTCCCTGGTTCCGTATTGAACAGGAATTTCTTGCCCCTATTTCACCATTGCAGAGCCATTCTATCAAACTAATCGGAGAAGTTAAGTTACACCCCATTATTGTTGTGACTTCTGCCACCTCTGTGAAACATCACTCTTAAAGTCTTGGGGTTTTGATGCCAGAAGATAGACTTTATTATCAGAGATAAAAAATCTGAGTTGCTCCCAGCACAACTCCAGAAAAATGGGTTTGACCCCGCTTAAATACATATGATCTACCAAAGAGTGGCTAATACATTCCATATGTCTCACTGGACACCTCTTTGAAGAGGCCTTACCATATTTTATTTATTGTCAACACAGAAGACTCAGTTTACCATATGTGAGGGGCCCCACATTCCTTTTCAAGACAGACCTCTACACAAACACACATGCTTGACCACCAGAAACAATTATAGAATAAAATGGCTATATTAACATTGATTATACTTGATAAATTTATACCCAGCTTTATAAAAAATATTCTACATTGTCCCCCCTCTGGGACTTACATAAGTCCCACCTTCACTGTCCTTATTCAGAGTGCTGTTTCATAATTAAGTCGCCTCAGTTATGCTATCTAGTGACTAAGTTTAGTCACACAGCTTCATCACCAATGACCAGATTATGCAACGCACTCCGGTGGAGATTTACAGAACCAAACGTCTCTATTCAAGTTTGATTAAGAATGGAGTAAAAAGATTCTGTCTCATTATACCTTCATTCAATAAATTAAATATATAAGCATGTTATAAGCATGAGCATGCAATTGGTTCAGCCTTGCCTGTGGTTGTCACAGTAACGTAGAGTATATCAAACATAAACAAAATATTCATCATAATATTGAGTTCTTTTTTTTAGTGTAGATATCTTCAACCCAGATACTTTGCGCATCATAGAGGTTCACCTCCGGGAAGAGTTTAGGCTAGCACTTTCATCCCGGGGCATGGCTCATCATTCATTTCATCATATATATTCATTGGAGGAATCAATTTCCTCCCAGTTTGGTCTTTCTGTCCATCCAGGGTAGTTGTCATAGCATTGGACCATTCACATTGGTCAATGTCATCTGCTTCACTGTTGCACAGATCAAGAATGATTTTACCAATGGTAACACACAACAGAATATTATTCCTCCCACATGGATTGTTGTTCCAATCATTATACCAAATTTAGCCAACCATGCACCCCATTTTTAAACAATTCTATTTAAATGTATAAACAAATAAGACAAGCAATGTTCATCTTAGTCACCACCATGTTTTTTTTCCATTCTTCATTAATATTAAAATGTACATGAGTTCAATAAAAACATAAGTAAAAAGTAATAAATCATTTTTCAATCTTAATTCTTCATCATACAAACATTCCCAGGTTTGTTTAATACTTATTTAATAAGTCAGGCACTCCTTTGTTTACCCCCAAAATCTATAATTAATCTTCTACACAGGGTATGATCCCCTGTTGTCACAGTGTCAGAATGCTTGGTATTTATCACTGTGATAAAATGTTTTAATAAAGCAGCTGGGTTGAGTGGAACTCACAATTTTCAGCCAGTTTTCTTCTAGACCTTCCTTTTGATGCTTCTGACCTAAAAGCATCCATCCACTTCCTTAAACCCATCTCACCCCTTCTTGGGAAGGCTTCCAGGGCGGTGATGCCCTGCCTTAGGTTGCCCCCCCTTCTTGCCATTGGAGAGTCTTACCCGTCATTGTATCATCACCTCTTGCCACTGGTCTGATACCGCTCAGTCCAATTAGCCAATCCTTAACAATTTGGTATCAGTTAACAGATATTTTCTTTTGTTTCAGGGAGTATCACCTAAGAACCATCACAGCCAATGGAACCATCAGCAACTGCTTAAATATGGAGACAGTTCATAACATGGTTAAATTCACAAAGCATTATTCAAAGTTCAACAATCTATTAAAATTGTATTAAAAGTAAGAATGCTAAAACTGAACTCTTTTAACAGATCACTAATTTCCATTCAGGTTGTATTTCTGCTCCTTTAGCAAACATCACAAAAGACCATGTGTCACGGTGGGGACTAACATCAGAACAAAACAAAATAAAGGTAGCCTCTGTCAAGCTTTTAGGAAGCTTAATTTAAAAACATCACTTTCATTCAATAATAGTCTCTATATAGTTTTTGAACCTACATTTATTCTTTCAGATGAATGTTCAGCAGAATCTCTTCTTTTTAGTATAAGCACTTAACTTCAAATTGCCCTCTGAATATATAAAATCTTTAATCATGATGAGGAAAGCTGTTTAAACCTCTCCTTCATATCACTGTATCTAAAATTATTATCAAGTCACATCATTTTCCATATACAATGAAATAATATCAAAAGAAAATAAAACAATTTAGAGATGTGCCTTTAGCACACACTTCAACATCTGCTTTTGTGTTTCTGTCTCAAACAGACACTTAACAAACTTAGACTGAGAGTGTGAGAGAGAATGGCTAGGGGAGGAATTCAGAGGGAGATATTCCACTCCCTCGCGCTGTTTCTAATTCATTACAGCTATACTTCTTTTTCATTTTAGAATCTCATAATAATTTCAGTTATTCTTCAACAGTGAAAATAGTGATAATTATAATATTTCAGTATATTAACTACTTTCAAACTTTCCCATCTTAAACTATCGTCATGAAAACCTCTTTCAGAACATTCAACTTACTTATTCCCTACTTTCTTTCGTCTATTCAAACAACATACATCAAAAACTGTAGAACCTTTCGGTATTCCGAATCTAGGTATTACCTCTCTGATTACTGTTCCTGACCCCTGATCTACTGATGGTACTGCTTCTAGCCATCTGCTAAATCTGCATATCACCACAAGCATATAATGCTTTCCATGTACTTTATTTACCATGCCCATATAACATTGTTTTGAGCACAGACCTCACATGTGGACAAAAACTCATCAACCTTCGCTTGCAAAAATGGAGACCAATATCCCTAATATCCCTGTTGCTTAATTCTCCTTATCACTTTGCATCTGTAATAAGAACATTGAGAAATGTAGTTGATGCAACAATCTGTCTTTCATGAGAACACCATATACAGTACCTTGTGATCCCTAAACCAAGAACCATCAAATCTTTAATAAAACACAAACGTTACTAAACTTTTTCGACATTCTCTTTTCATTCAACACAACTTAAGCCTTGTTCAAGCAGAGCTTTACATTTACAACACCTATCTTGTAACCTGTAATTTTATTGCAGTCCTGTCATCTTATTACTAATATAATCCCCTCTTTTTTTGTCAATTAAATCTCTTATAATTACTGTCTCCCTTTTCTTACTCTTTCTCAGGAGAATAATCTTTCATTCCATCTAATGAAGCAGCACAAATCACCTTTTTAAATAAACAGAAAATTAATTAAACTTTTTAAACAAAATATAGTAGTAAAGTGGCACAATGGAATTTCAGACAAATCTCTAGTGTTTTGAAATATTTTATCAATATCATACACTACGTCCTTTTAATTTTTCATGTCTCTTATTTTTTTATTCTACTGTTTCAGCATCATTTAACAATAAGATTTTTCAGTTATTATTCTCTTATACTTTTCAGCATTTCTTGACAAATGATTCAGTTAAATAGCAAAAGCAAAATTCACAGTGCAGAAACTGTATGCCTCTAAAGTGATACTTTCATGGATTAATCTCAAAATAGAAATAGTTTACTAGAAAAAGACTCAATCAACTCTTTGTAGCACCCACTAAACTTTTTTCTTTAAAGTGAGGGTACTCTCTGGAAAATTTGAGGGGTAACCAATCCAATAGGTAACTCTAACTTTGCCATCAAGTTTGTAATATTTACTTTTCAAATCAATAAATCAGCGGTTCGATGATGGATTTAAATTTAGACCCTCAGAACAATTTAGACATGGGCATTGAACCTATGGATGGCAGTCTGGAAACATAAATTGCATTAGTTGTATAAGACTGAAATCATCTTATCCAGAGAAATTTTAATCCCCATTTGAAATGTCAAATCAGTAATGATTACCAGCAGTCATGAGAGCAGGAGGACCAATCGTGTCAAAGCCCACATCATTTTCAGTCTTTTTTCTCCAGAATTCCTCCTGGAATATTAACAGCCTCAATAAATCATCTGGCCCAGCCATCTGCAATGGTGAGAGACTTGTTCCAGAATGAGTTAGTGAAACAACATAAAAAACAGAGAACATGAAATGATCCAAATCATTCTTAAATTTCTCTCCTTTAATTCTAATCTCAAAGTCAGCTCTCAGTGTACCCATGATCAAACAATGCTACACTGTGTATATAAAACAAGAAAATAAAATAAAAAAATATCTAATCTTAACTAAAACAATCTGCTACCTATCTTTTCTAAATTTGGGGCGCCCCGTCTGTTTGGCGACACCAAGAGAGATGAGCTCTCACATTAAAAGTCTGCAGGCGCCATCCTTAGAGAGTAAAGGGTCATAGGTTTCTGTTTATTCAGGGCACAAACAGCATCTCACTCAATCTCTCCATCAGACAGTCCCTAACAAAAATAATAAACTCTACCTATCTTAGTTTTGTTGGTTGATCAAGTTTACACCGATAAAGTTGCAACTCACATGTAAATTTGTTCTCCAGACATATTTAAACACATAGAAAATCAAAAACAAAACAAATAATCATGGGTTCTTACATTTAGATATCAAGACTTTATAGTGTTTAATTTAATATTGTTAAAAATTTTATTCTCTCATAAACTGGACCAGACAGAACATAAAACAGACACATGAATGTGAAGTTTTCACATTTATGGTTTACTTTTCATACTCAAGTTACAAAATATATTTTTCTTATTAGTCAGTTTCACCCTTCTTTTTAATTTCTCTTCCCCATTTTCTTGACATCTTACATTTTCATTTGCTTAACCGTGGCTTTGATAACTAGTGCCCTTAATAAATGAAGTACACAACAAAACAGTAGCCCTCCTAGCATTATTGCAATTCCCAAAAACATTCCCAATTTACATAATACGTCTCTCCCTAACAAATTAACATGAGTCTGATTTGATACCAGGATAGGTATTGTTGCACTTTTGTTTTTAGTTTGTAGCCTTTTTCTCTTCCCTGTGCCCACCTTCCTCCATCAAATGATGACTCCTTTTCACTTTTTCTTACCCTACTGTCTAATAGTCTACTTCTATTTCTTACCAATTTATCTGTCTCATATTAATTTTTCTGTTTCTCTCATTTTTTCTATCCTTTCCCTTTTTTGGTCTCATCCCCAGCCTTGTTTGTCTTTCTTTTCTAACTCCACATGACCCTCCATCTGCATTTCTCCTAAAACTTCTACAGTTTCTGTGGAATATTTTTTATCAAGTTAAATATAAATTAATCAAGTATAATCAATGTAAATATAGCCATTTTTGTCTACAATTATTTCTAATAGTTAAGCATGGATTTTACTGTGTGTGTGTGTGTAGAAGCCTGTGTAAAGGAGGCCCCTCAAAATGGAATATGTGATCACATATGGTACTCATATAAGGTAATCTTGAGTCTTATGTTTTGACACTAGAGGAAATATAGGATAAGGCCCCACAGAGAGATGGAAAGGGGCCTCTCAAATAGTTTCATGTTCTCTAACAGTCTGAAGACATAGAACAAAATGTATGGGGTGTATTGGTCACGCCCTAGGTGAATATGTGTATATAGGCCTGTTTCAGTACAGAAAGTCAGTTGTGCTGGGAGCAACTCGGCTTTGCTATCTCTGATAATAAAGTCAATCTTCTGGCATCAAATCCCTAAGACTTCAAGAGTGATGTTTCACAGAGGTGGCAGAAGCCACAACATTCCCTTGAGTATTGGGAACTGACCTTCTGAGGGCACATATGGAGGTAATATAGCAAGGACCTCTTCTTTGTTATTTATCTATTTTTCTGCATTCTTAAGTATTTTTCTTGCCTGTCTTTGTTTTTCAGAGAATTTTCTTTTTGAACAGTGCTAGCACTTCTCTCACTTTTTCCCTTTTTGTTTCTCTCTTTTTTCTTTTTTTTTTTTACTATTATCTTTAGTTGTATAGTTTTTTTTTATCAACATTTCCATTTCCTTGCACAACGCTACATCAAATGTCCCTTCCTTTGGCCATTTTGTCATCATATCTTTGGTTCTCTTTTGCCATTTGCTTGAGAGCTTGTCTACAAATTCTCTACACAATGGATATTTTAATCCTAATATATTCACAGGAGTGGCTGCCATGATTTTTCTTATAATACAACAAAATGTATCAATGTATCACTTTTTGTAACAATTTTTCTAATTTCTTTCACCTTCACTTTTTTGATACACAACGTTCATACAAGTCCTTTTATTATTTATTTATTTTGCTTTCTCATTTCTTTGAGATTTTATCAATCAATTATTTACACAGTGGATTTCTAGATTTTAGTATTTCCACTGGAGTGTTTGCCATAATTATAACTTATGCGCTATAACAACACTTATCTTCAATACAACCTTTGTTTAAAATCCAATTACTTAGTTGACTTTAGTTTAATGCAATATACTGGACTCAAAGCTTTATTGTTTGTCCAGATAATGTGATTTCCCAAATGGAATTCAATCACTTTATAGTTCTTTATAATTTCAGTATTCTTACTTGTCACTGTGATATGAACTTTAACTCTAAGCACAGTTATACCACATAATTATATGTATGAAATCAAATACATTTCTATGCTACAGTCTAGTTTAGGAGTTATGATCTGGCACACATCCAACAATAGCTGCTCTTTCTCAGTTTAGTTAATCTTACATCAGGCTTCCTTCATGGCATGAAAAGAACAGCCCAAGACTAATTTTTGTCCAGCCAGCTAAGAATTAATTTTTGCTTTCATTCACATTTTGTTTTACAGCTGTGTTTTTAATTTTTCCTATTGTCAGTTTATACTGTATTATATTTACCCATCCATATATATATATATTTTATCATTGGTTTTAACTCCACTATATAGCCAGAATAATTTTTAAGTGCCCTCTTTGCCTCTAATCATCAGATCTCTTCTGCCTCATATATTGATGGAAGGTTGAAAATAGGCCTAAATAGATTTTCTTTGCTGTAAATTGCATATATACTCCTCATTAGTTATGCAGCAAAGGCTGAGTCTCTCTATCTGGATCACAAATTCTACAGTTTGAAGAATGGCCAAACAACCTACAAAGCCAATATCTCTGAACGTTTTTAGTTTTCTCTGTGATAACAAAGGAAATTCCTTTCAAAATTTTCACAAGAGACAGGCTTTCATTCCCAACATCCATTCAACATATAAAAGACAAACCTTTTTTAGCAGACAACATTTACTCCATTCATCGTATCCCTTTAAATTGTTTTATTTTTAGGGCTCATATTACATTCAAATTCACACTTGTCCCCTTATTTATAGGACTCATATAACATATACTCTGTGTTCCTTTTATTTTAAGGACACATCATACATTCCAGTCCATCTAATGGGCTCATATTTGTACTCAGTCATACACTTCCATATGCAATTGCACTTCAGTCACACTTCACACACTTTCAAACACAGACACAAACACTCTCACAGACACAGAAATGTTCACACTTTAGGCCTTTATAAACACAGAGCTCTAAAAAAATACAGTAAAATTCTAAAACACAACTATTTAAAAAACCACCTCTCTTAGGTGACCTACAGGATTTCTGCCTACCCGGTCAAAAACCTCTGTAATTTACTTCCTCAACACAACAGAGCAATGCCCTGCAAGATTCTTGCCTACCCGGTCAAAAACCTGTGATTCATGTCTACCAGGCTTCTTTAAACTTTATCTGCTTTCATTTACTCTTATCCATCTAGGCCCTCTTAACTGTAAAAGCAGATCATTGTATGCAATTACTTCTTCTGGAATCAAAGCCCTTTTAGTCTTTTTGCTCTTTAAATTTGGAAGAGCTTTTTGAGTGTCCTTACCACTACGGGCAAACTCTGGCAAGCAACACAAACTAATTACAAGCAAAAATGCTTACCTTTAGGTGGCCACCTGCTTGTGTTGCCTGTCCAGTCTGCCCGCTGTGATTTTTCATTCTTCTGCTCCTTTCCAATCCCATCCTCATCGCCATTTTGTTGTGACTTCTGCCACCTCTGTGAAACATCACTCTTGAAGTCTTGGGGTTTTGATGCTAGCAGATAGATTTTATTATCAGAGATAAAAAAAAGCAGAGTTGCTCCCAGCACAACTCCAGATAAATACATATGATCTACCAAGGGGTTGCTTATACATTCCATATGTGTCACTGGACACCTCTGTAAAGAGGCCTTACCGTATTTTCTTTAGTGTCAACACAGAAGACTCAGTTTACCATATGTGAGGGGCCCCACATTCCTTTTCAAGACAGACCTCTACACTAACACACATGCTTGACCACCAGACACAATTGTAGAATAAAATGGCTATATTAACATTGATTATACTTGACTAATTTATTCTCAACTTTATAAAAATATTCTACATTATCTTGCATTTACACTCGATATGGACAAAAATTTATTTAAATGTTGCCTCGAGCATATGGCTGAACCCCAAATTATGTATAAATAAGTCCCCTTTCTGCTGGTCAGAGTGGATTGTGAGGGAGGTTAATATGCTTGGTGACCTATATGAGAGTGGAGTGTTGAGATCCTTTGAAATTTGGTTCAACATTTTGGGATTACCAGATCTCAGTTCTTTAGGTATTTAAAGCTGCGCCACCTGCTCTGTACTATATTTGGGAGTAGCATACACCCCCCTAAAGCGGCAGATACTCTGGGAGAGATGAATACTGCTTTTTGGAAAAGTTCATGAGGTATTAGTGTATTACTCCCTGCTAATTCAGAGTCTGGGGGATGGAGCTTTAACTTCTATCAAGAGATTATGGGAGAAAGATTTAAACTTGGTAAAAGAGGAGGGAATGTGGGCTATAGTTCTAAAAAACTTAAAGTCTGTATCTAGAGATGCAAGGGTGTGCCTTATGTAATTCAAGGTTTTACATTGATTCTATTGGACCCCCTCTAGATTGTATAGGCTTGGTCTTAAAGACACACCCACCTGCTGGCAATGCCAATCAGAAGATGGAGACACAACCCATGTTTTTTGGTTGTATGTTAAGATCCAAGAATTTTGGTTGAAGGTTTAGAGTTTTATGTGTGACGTATTTGGCACTCAAATTTCATTTTGCCCCAGACCCTGTATTTTGGGCGATGGGGCGGTCATCAATATGGGGGATAAACACATAAAAATTGGGTTCTGACCAATGTTATGATAGGCAGACAGCTTATTTTAAGGGGATGGAAGTCGGCTGGAGTGCCCTCATTTCGAGAGTGGTGTGCGGAGATGGGGAGGGTGGCAGCTTTCGAGGAGGTGTCATGTAGAAGGCTGGGGATTTGGGATTTGTTTGATGGGAAATGTGGCAGTTATTTAGGGTTTTTGGGGGACTCTTGGGGAGGGGCTGTGGAGAGAGAAGTATAGTTTTAAATGTGTATGATTTTATTTTATTTTTTTGTGTGTGTGCATGTATTCTTATATATGACCACAGGGGTGTTCATTGAGGGTCAGGGTGGGGTTGGTGATTGGGGAGGGTGAGGGGTAATAGTGGGGGTTAAATGTTGATTCAGTGTATATATGTTGTATTTTTCTTTGTTATTTCTATGAATCAATAAAAAATGTTAATCGGAAAAAAAAAACATGGGTTGTGTCCCCTTCTTGTGATTGGCATCACCAGCAGGTGGGTGTGTCTTTAAGACCAAGCCTATACAATCTAGAGGGGGTCCAATAGAATCGATGTAAAATCTTAAATTGCATCAGGCGCACCCTTGCATCTCTAGATGTAGACTTGACGTTTTTTTAGAATCCTAGCCCACACTACCTCCTTCAATACCAAGTTTAAATCTTTCTCCCATAATCTCTTGAGAGAAGTTAAAGCTCCATCCCCCAGACTCAAAATTAACAAGGAGTAATACACTGATGCCTCATGACCTTTTCCAAAAGCAGTAATCACCACTCCCAGAGTATCTTCCGGTTTAGGGGGGTGTATGCTACTGCCACAAATAGTACAGAGCAGGTGGCTCAGCTGTAAATACCTAAAGAACTGAGATCTGGGAATCCTAAAATGTTGAACCATATTTTCAAAGGATCTCAACACTCCACTCTCATATAGATCACCAAGCATATTCACAGGGATGTTTGATGAGGCTCTGGGTGGGGTTGGGGATTGGGAGGGGGAGGGGTAATAGCGGGGGTTAAATGTTGATTCTGTGAATATATGTTTTGCTTTTCTTTGTCAATTGTATGAATCAATAAAAACATTTAATCAGAAAAAAAGAAAAAAATTTCATTATTAATTTCCATTTTCCATATTTTCTTCACTCAAGTATTTAACTGTTTTCACTCATACTGTTTTTTCTTTGTTTCACATCCATTAACCCAATTCCTCTTCCTTCTATTGGTCCAATAAGTGTATCATATGCTATCCTAGAGGGTGTATTATTCCAAAAAAACTCTAACACACATTTCTTTATCCTCTTCTCAGCCCATTTAGGTATTGGGGAAACCGATAACACATACCACATGTTTGATAACATTAAAACATTCACTACTAAAACCTTTCCTTTCGAGTTTAAATCTCTCAATTTCCCAAAAATGTATCTTCTTTCCATTGCTCCTACTAACTCTTTCCACATTTTATCCCTTGCCTTCTTCTCATCCTTTCCTATTGTAATACCTAAAATCTTCATTTCCTCTTCTTCTTTAAAAGCAAAGCAATCTGGTACATTTTTTGTTTCTCCTATTCTCATACACACCGTCTTTTCCACATTTATCTTTGCTCTGTTCCTTTACAAAACTTCTGCACCATTTCCATTGCAATTCTTGCACTTTCTATATCCTTTACTATTAATGTTGTATCATCAGCATATTTATATACTTTTTGACCTTCGTCTCCTTTTTCAATTTCTATTCCTTATACTCCTTTTTTCTTTTTTGATTGGCATACCCAAAGGTTCAGCCACAAAAGAATAAAGTTGTGCTGACAAAGGACATCCTTGTCTTATTGATCTGGTTGTTTTAAAAGCATCTGTTAAAAATCCATTGAATTTATTCATAGTCATTGCACCTTTATGTAAAATCTTTATCCATTTCATAAAATTCTCACCAAAACCAAACTGTCCTAAAATACCAAATAAAATAAAAAACATGTTCTACTCTATCAAAAGCTTTCTCAAAATCTAGACTTATCACATATCTGCTTTTCATTTCTTCTTTCATATAGCTGATGACATCTCTTATATTGCTTATTGTGTCTGAAATATCTCTTCTTTTCACTCCATATACTTGATTTGATTTAATGATCTTTGGTAGAACCTTTTTCAGTCTATTTGCCAGTACCTTGGCAAAAAATTTAAAATCTGCATTTAACATTATGATTTGTCTATAATTATTTAAAGCTGCTTTGTCACCTTTTCTTTTGTATATTATTTTCATTACACCCATTTGCATCATCTGGTTTATCTCTTCTTTTTTATTATTTCTTCATACACCTCTTTTAAAATTGGGCTTAGTTTATCTTTAAAAACGTTATAAAATTCATTTACTAAACGATAAACTTCTGGACTTTCCCTTCCATTCAGTTCTTTAATAGCTTCTTCTATTTCTTCCGGCTCAATATTAGCATCACATTTTTTTTCTTTCTTTGGTTACCTTAGCAGTTATCTGTTCAAAAATAAACTCCTTTTCATTTTCATTTACTCTTTTCTTTTTAAACAGTTCCTCATAATATTCTTTAATTTCTGTAAGTATTTCTTTATTTCATATAAAATTTTATATAAAATCTATTTATTTTTCCATCTCTCCCCATTATTTCTTTTATTGTTTCTACTTTTTTCCAACTTTTCTCCAAGTTGAAAAATAACTTTGTACAGTCTCCCTCTCCACTGTGTATTTTGCTTTACTTCTTATCATTATCCCCCTATACTTTTCTTCTTCAATTTTCCCTAATTTTTCTTCCAACCTTATAATCTTCTGCACATCCCCTTCTTCTTTATTTAGTTCTTCTCTTAAGTCCCTTCCCACCTCCCTTTCTTTCAACTTCTTTACCCTTTGTACTGTTTTACTATAGTAGATAGAATTTTTTTTATTTCATATTTGACATTATTCCACCAAATGCTTTTGTCCTCTATATACATTCTGTTCTCCTTTTCTCTTTCCAAAATTTTTTCCACTTCCAATTTGTAACCTTCATTTTTTAAAACCTCTGTATTTAAAACCCATATTCCTGGACCCCTTTCAACTCTATTAAAATGCATCTGCAAAAACACAAACTTATGACCGATTAAGGATGTTTCCTTATAGTACACTTTTTCAATAAATTGTTCTAAATCTCTTTTAATTAAAACATAATAAATTCTGGTCTGGCACATGAAATTCCCCACCACTTGCCATCTTGAATATTCTCCTCTTCTTTTGTTTCTTTCTCTCCAAACATCTATTCAATTATTTTCATCCATTAACATTTTCAGCTCTTTTCTCAAATCAAAATCAAATCAAATCAAATCAAATCAAATCACTTTATTGTCACACAGCCATATACACAAGTGCAATGGTGTGTGAAATTCTTGGGTGCAGTTCCGATCAACATAGCAGTCGTGACAGTGATGAGACATATACCAATTTACAATAACATCAAATTAACACAACGCAATTTAAACATCTGTTATACATAATTAAACTCGACTTAAAACATCAAATTGACACAACACAATTTAAACATCTGTTATACATAATTACACAACTTAAAACATCAAATTAACACAATTTAAACATCTGTTATACACAATTACACTCAACAATATACAATAATAACATACATTGCACAGTATACAATATGCTGTTTTTTTTTTGTTTTTTTTGTTTTTTTTGTTTTTTACTATATAGATACTATATAGATACACATTATTCAATAAAAATTAAAATATATATGAAAAAAGTATATATATAGAATGTACAGTATTGTACTGTATTGACATTCAGGCTGTCGGTTGATAGTCAGTTGTTAAGAGAGACATAATATAATGACAGTAATATAATTTATGACAGTCCGGTGTGAGATAAAAGAGTAATAAAGTGCAGGGCTGATGTATTTTGATCGTGGGAGATCAAGAGTTCAGAAGTCTGATTGCTTGGGGGAAGAAGCTATCATGGAGTCGGCTGGTGCGGGTCCTGATGCTGCGATACCGCCTACCTGATGGTAGCAGTGAGAACAGCCCATGGCTCGGGTGGCTGGAGTCTCTGATGATCCTCCGAGCTTTTTTCACACACCGCCTTGTATATATTTCCTGGAGGGAGGGAAGCTCACCTCCGATGATGTGTTTGGCAGTTCGCACCACCCTTTGCAGTGCTTTGCGGTTGTGGGCAGTGCTATTGCCGTACCAGGCGGAGATACAGCCAGTCAGGATGCTCTCCACAGTGCAGGTGTAGAACCGTGTGAGGATGTGGCGGTTCATTCCAAACTTCCTCAGCCGTCTCAGGAAGAAAAGGCGCTGATGAGCCTTCTTCACAACGACTTCAGTGTGGACGGACCATGTGAGTTCCTCAGTGATGTGGACACCCAGGAACTTGAAGCTGCTGACTCTCTCCACTGGTGCTCCATTGATGGTGATTGGACTGTGTTCTCTGTCTTTTCTCCTGAAGTCCACCACAAGCTCCTTTGTCTTACTGACATTGAGGGAGAGGTTGTGCTCCTGACACCAGTGTGTCAGAGTGTGCACCTCCTCTCTGTAGGCTGTTTCATCATTGTCAGTGATCAGACCTACCACCGTCGTGTCATCAGCAAACTTAATGATGGCATTGGAGTTATGTGTTGCCACACAGTCATGTGTGTACAGGGAATACAGTAGTGGGCTGAGAACACAGCCCTGCGGGGCTCCAGTGTTGAGGGTCAGTGATGAGGAGATGTTGCTGCCTATTCTAACCACCTGGCGTCTGCTTGACAGGAAGTCCAGGATCCAGCTGCACAGCGAGCTGTTTAAGCCCAGAGCCCGGAGTTTCTCATTTAGCTTGTAGGGCACTATGGTGTTGAATGCTGAGCTGTAGTCTACAAACAGCATTCTCACATAAGTGTTCTTTTTTTCCAGGTGGGAGAGAGCAGTGTGTATTGTAGATGCAATGGCATCATCAGTGGAGCGGTTGTTACGGTAAGCAAACAGCAGCGGGTCAAGATTGAGTGGTAATACAGAGCAGATGTAATCTTTGATTAGTCTCTCAAAACATTTGCTGATGATGGGGGTCAGAGCAACAGGACGCCAGTCATTTAAACAAGTTATTTTCGATTGTTTTGGAACAGGCACAATGGTGGATGTTTTAAAGCATGTGGGGACTACAGACAAAGAGAGGGAAAGGTTGAAAATGTCCGTAAAAACACCAGCCAGCTGGTTCGCGCACGCTCTGATGATGCGGCCCGGAATGCCGTCTGGGCCCGCGGCTTTGCGGATATTCACCCGTCGGAAGGATCGGGTTACATCCGCTACAGAGACGGAGAGTGAACTAACTCTGTGAACTACTCTGTAGCTTCGGCCGTGAGAGCTCTCTCCGCGAGGGCGGTGTTATTTCCCTCGAAACGAGCATAAAAAGTATTTAGCTCATCCGGTAGAGAGGCAGCGGTGTTCATGGCGGAGTTTTTATTCCCTTTAAAGTCCGTGATGATGTTAATTCCCTGCCACATGCTTCTAGAGTTGGTGGTGTTAAACTGTCCTTCAATCTTACTCCTGTACTGGCGTTTTGCTGTTTTGATAGTTTTTCGGAGGGCATAACTGGCTTGTTTATGCTCCTCCGCGTTCCCGGAATTAAAAGCGGAGGTCCGCACATTAAGTGCTGCGCGAACATCGCTGTTGATCCACGGCTTCTGATTCGGATAGATTCGCACAGTTCTGGTCGGAATCACTTCCTCTACACACGTTCTGATGAAGCACATTACGCTATCAGCGTAAAGCTCGATGTCATCATCAGAGGCGGACCGGAACATCTCCCAGTCCGTGCGATCAAAACAGTCTTGTAGCGTAGAGTCTGATTGGTCCGACCAGCACTGGATCGTTCTGAGGGTGGGTGCTTCCTGTTTCAGTTTCTGCCTGTAAGCGGGCAGAAGCAGAATGGAAGAGTGGTCCGATTTGCCAAATGGTGGGCGGGGGAGGGATTTGTAGCCATCCCGGAACGGAGAGTAGCAATGGTCCAAAACCCGATCCCCTCGTGTGTTGAAACTAATGTGCTGGTGATATTTTGGTGCGACTGATTGTAAACTGGCTTTATTAAAGTCCCTGGTCACAATGAACGCGGCCTCAGGGTGCGCGGTTTCCTGCTCACTTATACTCCCATACAGTTCCTTGAGTGCCCGGTCTGTGTCGGCTTGTGGGGGGATGTACACAGCAGTGATAATGACCGCTGTGAATTCCCTCGGTAGCCAGAATGGTCGACACAGAAGCATAAGAAATTCCAGATCAGGAGAACAGAAAGACTTGATAGAATGTATGTTCCTCTGATCACACCAGGATTTGTTGATCATAAAACATACACCACCTCCTCTAGTTTTACCTGAGAGGTCTTTCGCTCTGTCCGCTCGGAGCATGGAGAACCCCGCGGGTTCAATGACTGAGTCTGGAATCTCCGCAGACATCCAAGTTTCCGTAAGGCAGATAACGCAGCAGTCCCTCGTCTCTCGTTGGAAAGAGATCCGCGCTTTCAGCTCGCAGAGCTTGTTATCCAGAGACTGAACATTTGCCAGTAGAATAGTGGGTAGCGGGGGTCGATTTGCGCGGCGTCTTACTCTGATGAGAACGCCGGCTCTGTTTCCCCTTTTCCTCCTGCATTTCCGCGGCCGTGCTGCCCAGACAAAGGGCTCCGCTTGCGTGTTTGTAAACAGCGGGTCGGCATTGAGGAATGTGAAGTCCGGTTTACGGTGTGAGATCGCTGAGCCAATGTCCAAAAGTGTTTGTCTGTCGTAGACAATAAGGCAGACAACATCCAAGACAAAAAACATAAGAATTGTAAACAAAACAACAAACCATTGCTAAGTTGTGTCGGAGCTCGCAACGCAGCAGCCATACTCGGCGCCATCTTGAGTCCGGAGTATCTGTTGTGTATACCATCCCAGTATCTGTTTTAAATACCATCCCATCAGCCATATCCATTTTACTAAAAACTGTATTAAAATTACCTATTATAATCAAATTTCTCCACTTTTTAATCAGACAACTTAAATTATTTAAGAAAAGCCTCTTTTCTTTTTCCTCTGGGGGTGCATGTATGTTGCACAAAACCATTTTTTCTTCTCCACGGCTGATTTCTACAGATAAACATTTTCCCAAACCATCATTATATAACACATTTGTTTTTTCACTCACATCTTTTTCAATTAAAATTGCTATCCCCCTTAACTCTATAACATCCCCATTATTGTAAAACACTTCTCCATTCCATCTCTTTTTAAAATCTTCTATAACGTCATCTTTCCAATTTGTTTCTTGTAACATAATTATGTTTTCCCCCTTACATAATTCTTAAATCTTCTCAAATTTTCCAACCTTCAATAAACCTCTTGCGTTAAACAATTCTTGTAATCATGAAAAAAGTATATATTTAACTTAATATAAAACTTTTCGGCAATCCGGACACTTCACCGCATTACAGTCTCTTGCAAAGTGCCCTTGCTCCTTGCACTGGTAGCATATGAATTCTGGACAGTCTTTCAGGATATGTCCCGGATTCATACACAATCGACAGGTTTTAACCTGATGATCATGTATGATCCGGAAATACTGAGATCCTTCTGCAGTCTCAAATTTTGTGCTATATGGCAGGGACAGAACTTCCTTTGGGAATTTCACCCTCACACATTTTGTCCCATCCTCAATGTCAGTGCCTGGATATACACTTCTTTTTATAATGGATGCAGGGATCACTCCCCAAGCCTCTAATTTTTCTAAAATGTCTTTGTCCTCAATATGAGCAGGCAAATGCATTAGAGACACAACATATTCCCTTGTTTGCAGTTTCTGCATTTCACAGGCCTTTCCTTTAATCATCAATCCGTCCATCAACTTGTCACATGTTTCCTCATTTCTTAAGGTTATTTAATATTCCGTTGCTTGTCTCGGTCTTACCGCCAGAATCTTTCCTCCTCCAACTCTATCAGTCACTGCTTTGATTATGTCCTCTGCTCTTCAATTGTGCACATCAGCCAAATTCAGAATCATTGTCGCCTCCTTGGAATATATCCCCTTCATCTCCATTTTGTTTTCAGTCATCTTGTCCTTGACTTGTTTCTCTCTCAGTCCTTTATACGTTTCCTTGTTGTAATCCAATCATGTTCCTCCTGCCATGTCCTTGTCAATATCCTTTGGCCCATCCATTTCAAAACTTCACAACTAGTAAAAAAATAAAATAAAATAAAAAACCCTTCCCAGACAGCACTGATTTAAAAAAAAACAAAAAAAAAAAACTGGATGTCCAAACAAAAAAACTCTAATCTAAACACATAAATTAAACAAACAAAAAGCAATGTGGAAGAGCCTCTCTCTCCCTTCTGCAGCCAAACACTTCCTAAATTGCTCTCTAGTGCTTCCGAGGTGGTGTGGCAGTAGGCGTAGGCTACTGTGGCGAGAGCACCCTTTGAGCCTTTTTCAGCAAATAGGGAACAGGCAAAATGCTTACCGCACCCAGTATTCCCAGACGGTCTCCCACCCAAGTACTAACCAAGCCCAGATCCGCTTAGCTTCCGAGATCAGACAAGATTTTTTATAGAGGCAAAATGTTTACAGACTCTGCAGTCCCTTATCCAAGTATTAACCTAGCCCAGCCCCGATTAGCTTCCATGATCAGGTGTGCCCGAGTGTGGTGTGGCTGTAGATGAAGGCTGCAATGGCGAGAGCTCCCTTTGTGTCTTTTTCAGCGAATAAGGAAGAAACAAAATGCTTACGGTACTTGGTATTCCCAGGCTGTCACCCATCCAAGTTCAAACCGAGCCCAGCCTTGCTTAGCTCCTGAGATCAGACGTGCCAGAGGTGGTGTAGCCATAGGCAAAAACTGTAGTGGCGAGAGCTCCCTTTGTGCCTTTTTCAGTGAATAGGGAAGAGCCAAAATGCTTACTGCACTCAGTATTCCCAGGCAATCTCCCATCCATGTACTAACCGAGCCCAGCCCTGATTAGCTTCCAAGATCAGATGAGATCAGTCATGCCTGAAGCAGTGTGGCTGTAGGTGAAGGCTGCAGTGGCGAGAGCGCCCTTTGTGCCTTTTTCAGTGAATAGGGAAGAGGCAAATTGCTTATGGCACTCGGTATTCCCAGGCGGTCTTTCATCCAAGTACTAACCAAGCCCAGCCCCACTTAGCTTCCGTGATCAGACGAGACCGGGCATGCATTGTTTTGTTTTTTTTAACAGAAGTATTATCCTGATTAACAGTTTTTATTGATTCAAACAATTAACAAAGAAAAGCTAAACATATATTCACAGAATCAACATTTAACCCCCACTATTACCCCTCCCCCTCTCAATCCCCACCCCCACCCTCACCCTGACCCTCAACAAACATCCCTGTGGTCACACATGAGTATACACACAAATATATATTATATTAATCACACACATTTGAAACTATATTTCTTGGGCCTGGGTAGCTCAGCAGATAAAGATGCTGACTACCACCCCTGGAGTCGCAAGTTCAAATCCAGGGTGTACTGAGTCACTCCAGCCAGGTCTCCTAAGCAACCAAATTGGCCTGGTTGCTTGGGAGGGTATAGTCGCATGGGGTAACCTCCTCATGGTCACTATAATGTGGTTCTCGCTCTTGAAAAATAGTACAGAGCAGGCGGTGCAGCTGAAAATACCTGAAGAACTGAGATCTGGGAATCCCAAAATGTTGAACCATATTTCCAAAGGATCTCAACACTCCACTTTCATATAGGTCACTGAGTGTATTAACCTCCATCTCAATCCACTCTGACCAGCAGAAAGGGGACTTATAATTTTGGGTTCATTAAAGAGGCAACTATATGATTTCCTTTTCTCCATATGTGGCAACACTTCTAAACACACCAGGGTGTGATCTGAGGCTAAAATGTTTCCAATTGAGCAATCAACAACAGATGAAATGAGGGACTTAGATATAAAAAAAAAATTATTCTAGAGTAAATCTTATGGACTTATGAATAAAATGTTTAGACCCTACCAGATGAGTTCAAAAGTTTCCAAATATCTGTAAGACAGATTTTTACACGTTCTGTGAAGCATCAGTGGTGCTCTAGGGGGCTTGCACACTTTTGCTTCACTATGATCAAGGACGGAGTCCTTCAAAAGATTAATGTCTCCTCCCAATATTATATCATGAGGGGTGCCAGCGGCTTGCAACATCCCTTCAAGATCTATAAAAAAGCCCTGATCATCACCATTAGGTGTGTAAATATTAGCCAAAATAAGACTTTGCCCCTGAATTTCTGCTCTTCCTAATTTATCTTTAATCTGTTTGAGACATTTGAATTGTTGATGTTTACTTAGTGTAATGAATCCCCTGCTCTTACTTGAGCCAGCACTAAAGAATACATGTCCACCCCATATCTTCCCAAATTTTTCAGCTTCCTGCAGGGAAAGATGCGTTTCTTGAAGAAACACTATATCATATTTCTTACGCTTAAGAAGAGAAATGATTCTTTTTATGGTGTGCCCCAAACTATTCACATTCCACGTGGAGAGAGACGATCCAGTAATGTTAACATTTGACATTTTGACATATGAGAAAAAACAGATTGTGTGTCAAAAACACAATTATAAAGACCACATTCCAACATTAGTGCAACAATCAAACCCCGAACTTCCCCCCGAACCAAACAAACAGAAAAAAGAAAAAGGTGCTCATTACCCCCGCGCATGACAGCGCCAACTGGCGTCCATCCTTCTAAAGTCAAACAGTCCACGCACGTCTACGAGAACCCCCGCGATAACTTTGCCATCAGATTGCTCAAGTCTGGTGTTTCTATACAAATTTTGTGAGACAGAATTACGCAACAGAAGATAATCTATAAAACTAACTCCAGCCAATAGGCAGAATAAACACAAAGAGCATGTAGATTCATCCACAAAACTGTCCCGAAGGTGTGTTCCTCCACAAAACAAACTCCAGCCACTAGGCGGAACCAGCGCAAAAAGAAAAATAGTCAAGTGAATGTTCAGTGAGTCTCCAAATCCTCTTCTCTTTATTTCCCTCTTAATCCATTCACCATATTTTTTTAAATCTTTAAAAAAAAAAAACTTCACCTCTTCACAGTATAAAAACAAGTGTAAAATTCCTTCATCCTCTTTCTTGCACACTTTACATATTGCATCCTGCTGCATTCTTATTTTGCACAACCTTGTTTCTGTAGAAATTACACTTTGTCTTATAAAATAGCCCTCCACTCTACTAGTTGAGCTATAGTGCTTGTTCCTAATTTTCCCATCTACTGGTTCCACTGGAATGCTGATATCTAGTACCTTGATTGTCAGGGGGTGTTAAACAAACTAAGACAACCAAACCAGCCAGTTGTTGAACCTAGAATATTCTGATCCCTAGTCAGTGTGTTATCCATTGCACCACTAGCACGCCAGCATTTTTCTCTGGTGGCCAGTCATTTTTCTGCTTCCAGAGTGAAGGACAAAAACACAAACAAAAAACAAGTTCCTTCTAGACATAATCAAACCAGCATCCTGAGGATGGCCAGTGGACCGTCTATAGTCCTCCACTCTACCAGCTGAGCTATAGTAGTCATGGGCAACCATGGTACGTTTTCCTTATTTACCCATCTACCGGTTCCACTGGAATGCTGACATCTAGTGCCTTGATTGTCAGGGGGGTGTTAAAAGAATTAAGACAACTGAACCAGCCATGAGTCGAACCTAGAATCTTCTGATCTGTAGTTAGTGAGTTACCCATTGCACCACAAGCCCACCGGTGTTTTTTCTCCAGTGGCCAGACATTTTGCTGCTTCCAGAGTGGTGGGGTGCCCATGGATGTGGGGTGTTTGAAAGGTGCTAGTTTCCTGGCTGTCATGAAAAGTGTGGAAAGAATGATAACTCCTTCACTATTCGGTGGTCAAGCATAATTACAGCACATTGCCTTTACCTGGAAAGGAGAAATTGTGACAGCACAATGCTCCAATCTGAGAATGCATGAAAGATATGTCAGCAGTGGGATTCAAATCCACAACTCCAGGGGAAACTATCACCTTAATACAGCACCTTAGACCGCTCAGCCAACCTGACACCTTAGAATGAAAACGGTTGCCCCTTTCGAGCCATACTGAAGCACAATGAGCTAAAAGCTAAAGGTTTCACTGCTCAGATGATGTAAGCAGCATGCCTCATGGGTGCAAATAGGCAGCACATCAGTCTCATTATCTGAAGGTTGTGTGTTTGAGCCTCACATGGGGCAGAGCAATGCTTTTTCATTTGGACAAAGGAGAAACTTCTCAGAACGCAACAATTTTTGCCAAGCGTCTTCAGCTCCTCTGGAGGGCAGAAATGTACCAGGCCCTCCCTGGTGGTCTAGTGGTTAGGATTCAGTGCTCTCACTGCTGCAGCCTGGGTACAATTCCCAGTCAGGGAAGTTGCTTTTTTTTTTTTCAAGCCAAAAACTGTCGTCTTTGACACACTGTTGAGTTTGAGGGAAAGGCAAGTAGTGCCTCCACGAGGTTCATTCTAGACACAATTGAACCAGCATCCTGAGGATGGCCAGTGCACCATCTACAGTGCTTTTTTTCTTTCTTTTTTTTAATTACAAATTTAAGTTATACATCCAAAATACAGTCCAGTTTGAAAGATGTTACACATTTGAAATAGATGGGGGTCTTTTTCCACATTCTCTTATTCTGGCCATTCTATCTTAAAACCACACAATGTCCTCTGTATAAAAACATTATTTTTCATGAACACATTTTTAAATACATAAAAATTACCTTCCATTTCAAAATAGTTATACAACTTATTTAAGGATTCTTCCATCTTTCTTTTATAATACACCCATACATTTATTTTACACTTCTTTTACAATGTTCCGTCTGCACCATACAGCATATCTTGCTACTGCCAAAAACGGATTGTTTACATTCTTATTTTTATATTTCCCATTTACACCAAAAATAAACATTTGATTCTAATTAAGTGGTATTTCTTCATCACTTACAATTATTTTACAGTTCTCTAAGTTTTCTATAAAATATTGTAACTTCAAAATAAAAACAGATGTAAAATTCCTTCTTTCTCAAATACTTTACATATTGCATTTTGTGCTATACCAATTTTGCACAATCTCATCTCTGAAAAGATTACATTGTGTCTTATGTAAAAATCTAAACCTTCTATTTTCACATCTAAAAATTTCCATCTTAAGTTTTCCTATATTTTTTCTTCTTGTATTTCATTAAAATGTTCATTCTTTTCCAAAAATTATATGCTATATGCTTTTTGAAAACAAATGATCTAAAACAGTTATAAAAAATCTTTATATTTAACTCTTTCTCTTTACCCTTTAAAAGCACTTCCATTTCACTTTCCCCCTTTTCTTTTTGTTCTATTGTTTCTACCTCACTACTTTCCACTCCCCATCATTGTCTTTGTTTAAATATTTTTTCACTGTTTTAATTCTCATGATTTTTTTTTTTCATGATTCAATATCCATCAAACCCATTCCTCCTACTCCTACTGCTCCAATCAGTGTATTTGTAAGGGGGTTTCGAGGAAAGGAGGAGGCGAGAACCGGCTTGACAACTTAAATAATAATTTATTAACCAAAAACCCAACCAAAAACACACAACCAAAAACACAGCACAGCTGCCTGCAATTCTCTCTCTCTCGAACTGTTGTCCCCGGCCGCCTTTATCCCTCGCGCGCCCCATCAGGCTGATTGGGGACCGGGTGTGTCTCATTCCAACCCGGCCCCGCCCTCCTCAGCTCTACGCTCCTCCCGGCGTTGCCTCAGGCCGGGGAGCCCCCGGCATGACGTACATCCCCTCCACCCTTCCTCTCCGGGTGGGGGGGGCGTGCCTTATGCCCCGACTGCCGGCGGGTCCTCCCCGCCTTCCTCGACCTGGGAGGAGACAGGAGGAGAAAAAACAACACAAAATGGCGAGGGAAAGGCCAACACGGAGCGGCAGAGAGAGAGAGAGGAGAGAAAAAGAAACTCACCGGTTCTCTGATGCGCCGTCGCGTGGTCCTCGATCACTAGTCCACCCTCTCAGGCAGACTGCAGCCGTTCCTCCCCGGGCGGACCGGAGTCACACCTCCGACCCCCAGCGGACAGAATGCCCCTCCGCGTTCCCGGCGTCCCGTGGGGACTCTCCTCCGCCCCTGGCAGCGGCCCTACCACTCCAGGCGGTCGGGGAGTCACTTCCCTCCTCCCCCCGCGGACGGCGGTCTTCTCTCGACCCCTCCGCGTTCCCGGGGGACGGCAGGGCACTCATCTGCCCCCGGCAGCGGCTCCCTCGCTCCAGGCGGTCGGGGAGTCCCGTCCCCACTCGCCCCGCTTCCGGGTAGTCGGGCTACTCCGTCCCCCGTCGGACGGCAGCGGCGCTCCCCTGGGTGGACGGCAGTGTCGAGGATCCTGCGACGGGAAACCCTCCTCCTTCCCGGGTTTCGGCACCAGTGTAAGGGGGTTTCGAGGAAAGGAGGAGGCGAGAACCGGCTTGACAACTTAAATAATAATTTATTAACCAAAAACCCAACCAAAAACACACAACTAAAAACACAACACAGCTGCCTGCAATTCTCTCTCTCTCGAACTGTCGTCCCCGGCCGCCTTTATCCCTCACACGCCCCATCAGGCTGATTGGGGACCGGGTGTGTCTCATTCCAACCCGGCCCCGCCCTCCTCAGCTCTACAGTATTATAATCTATTCTTGTGGGCTTTTTGTTCCATAAAAAAATACAAAAATACATTTCTTCAACCTCTGTGCCACACATTTCTGCATTGGAATCACTGCTAAAACATACCACATCTTTGCCAACATCAATGCATTTACTACTAATACCTTTCCTTTCAAATTGAAATCCCTTTGTTTCCAAAAAGTCAATCTTCTCGATTGATTTGGAGGTGGAAGGTCCGTCATGGTCTGGGGCGGTGTGTCACAGCATCATCGGTCATCAATCTCAACGCTGTGCGTTACAGGGAAGACATCATCCTCCCTCATGTGGTACCCTTCCTGCAGGCTCATCCTGACATGACCCTCCAGCATGACAATGCCACTAGCCATACTGCTTGTTCTGTGCGTGATTTCCTGCACGACAGGAATGTCAGGGTTCTGCCATGGCCAGCAAAGAGCCCAGATCTCAATCCCATTGAGCACGTCTGGGATCTGTTGGATCTGCTATGGCCATTCCCCCAGAAATGTCCAGGAATTTGCAAGTGCCTTGGTGGAAGAGTGAGATAACATCTCACAGCAAGAACTGGCAAATCTGGTGCAGTCCATGAGGAGGAGATGCACTGCAGTACCTAATGCAGCTGGTGGCCACACCAAATACTGACTGTTACTTTTGATTTTGACCCCCCCTTTGTTCAGGGACACATTATTCCATTTCTGTTAGTCACATGTCTGTGAAACATGTTCAGTTTATGTCTTAGTTGTTGAACCTTTTTATGTTCATAAAAATATTTACACATGTTAAGTTTGCTGAAAATAAAAGCAGTTGAAAGTGAGAGGATTTTTCTTTTTTTGCTGAGTTTATTTTGGATGGTATTCTTTCCTCATCGAATTTCAACATAATTGACAGGCTGTCAATTCTTCCACCATTACGAGTGGTTTTCAGGCATCTTGCTTCTGCCACTTTCCCTCCCATTATAATTTATTTAATCTGATCTATTGGCACACTTGTATGTATTCACGAAATTACTCCTCGTACCATCTTTTTATCATTAAAAGTGTTCCTTGTACACTCTTCCCTCCCATCTTGTTTAATTTGATAGCCTTTCCTTGTTGATTACTGTCCTTTCAAAGAATCAATAGTGATCCATTACGCAAAACTCTTGCACTCCTAACCTCAACCATCAATTTGTTTATTGTGTGGGGCTTTACTGGTTGTTTAGATCAGTGTTACTATCAGAAATAATTAATAATTATTTCTGTAGTTATTAATCAATATTTAAATTAATTAATTGAATCTAACTCATTAAAACCTCATATGGGACTCCAGTAAATGTAGTGTGCTACGTTTAGGAGCAAGTTTGGTTATTAGCAATAATTAATAATGATCAAAGATAATTATTAATTATTAAAATCAATAGAACATTGATGAGAATCAATGTTAGCTTTTTTTTAATCCTTTAAATCAACAGTTATCAAAGATAATCGTTAATTGTTAACGTCGATGAAACATTAATTAAAATTAACACTAGCTTATTGATCATTCAAATTCAATCAAAGATAATTATCAATTATCAAAAATCAATAGAATATTAATAAGGATTAACATTGACGGGGCACCACCCTGGAATCAGGGACTAATAACCGAATATTAATATTAGATTGTTTTCTTAGGAAAATCGGCATCCGAAGAATATCGATTTTTGGGAAAAAAAACAATGAATGAAGGTTTGAATCCGAGCACTGACATCCCGTCAGCATGACACAGGCGTATGCAAAACAAACCAAAACACATCTTTGTAATATAAACAAAAGTTTATTTATGCAGTAATATCAATTAATAATTAATACAATGCAGTCAATAAACTTCCGACTTACAACTACAAACTAAACAGTGATATGATTAGATATGGAAATAAAATAATCCTATAACACATAAGGTGTGTGTGTGACAGTGTGTGTGTGTGTGTGTGTGTCAGTGTGGTTAGTGAGAGAGAGAGAGAGAGAGAGAGAGAGAGAGAGAGAGAGAGATTATTCAGTGACAGCCCGAAAGCTGAGTTCGCGATAGCTGGAGATAAAGCAGCCGTGTTCATCACTCAGAGACGCGGTTTTACGAGTGGGGCTCGTAAAAGTCCTGCGTTATTTGACTCTAATGGATGAACTCAGTTTCTGTCTCACCCGCGATGGCGAAAATGCACAACAATCCAATTTGGTTGGACCACAATACAGCAAACAAATTTGTGATAATTAATACCCTGAGTATTAATAATTAGCAGACATGGCGGTCCGTAAACTGTACAAGCAAAAACCTTGAAACACAAGAATAACACACTATAATATTCTATCTCTGCCCAGACGTAAGCTCTCACTTGAATCACATGAGGACACAGGTAGAATGTGTTTTCCTCCGTCCTTTAACTTTGACCCGGTTCCTTGAGGCTCGGGTGATGACGGGAGGCCGTTTCCTCGTGCTGTTGGCGGGCGGTACGGCTGTTGATTCTCAGAGGGCGGTACGGCTGTTGATTCTCGGCGGGCTGGCGGAGAACTCAGAAATGTCGACTTGATTGAAGATGGAAGAGAAATCTTTAATCTCTTCACTTCTGTAGGCCAACGGATGAAGATGCGCATTGCTCGGCGGTCTCCTTCGGATCCGTTAGAGTGTTCGGCTGAACACAGAGTAATCTCAACTCATCCAGCGAGATGGAGATTGTATGGCCACAGTTTCAAGTCGGACATTACTTCCTTAAGCCACGAGGTTGCACCGGAGAGCAGCAAAAAGCTACGTCTGTATTCGGTGAACTAAGTTGCTGGAAGCAACTTTGGAAGCATTCCAGAATTATTTGAAGTCCTGATGATGTCATGTTTGAGGGACGTTCTGTTGTGTGCCTCATCCAATAGGAGTTGAGAGCTCGATCCTTTAGAGGGCAAGGCTTCATGGATCTGTGGTCTGTTTTGGACTCCCTTTGTTTGATTTTGGTGCGATTTTTATCAGTAAAATTTACGACTTGAGGAATGTTTTTATGACTGTTAGGCCTGCCTTTGTCTTCTATCTGAATACATGAGGCCCAACAATTGCTTTAGTTAGCTGAATTGGGCTCCATTCACCAAATGAGGCACCTTCTTGAGCCATTTTAATGATTACTATGTGTTCATCATTTCATTCTCCTGTTGCTTATCAGTTTCTTCCGAAAGAGAAATTGCATTTTGCTGCCTTTGTTTTTTACGCTTTCATCTACCGTTAATCTTCTGTACATTATTCCACCCTTCATCATTCCCGCCACCTACTTCCATTCCTCCTAGCTCACTTCCTGATCTGTCACTTCCCTCTGCCATCTCCTGCCCGACTGTTTGCCAATCGTCACCCAGCTCAGTGGGAAGCGCTTCTGTTGGAAGTGATGTATGAGTTAGCTACCTTGAGCACCATGCTAACATCATCTACTCCACACCTAGCTTTGTACAAACGTTATGGCACTCTAACTCCCCCAGCGGTGTGGGATAGTATTACAGCCTGAATACAAACTGGTAACAAGTTTGTGTCTGTTACATACCTTTGCCCTCAGGAGAAGGCTTGTCATACTCATGGTGCAAGTCTTTAAATTTTGCACATAATAGGTATCTACATGATCAGGATCATCAAAAAATGAAATGGAATAATTCACAGGACCTAAA
This sequence comes from Myxocyprinus asiaticus, assembly GCF_019703515.2. Classification (NCBI taxonomy): domain Eukaryota; kingdom Metazoa; phylum Chordata; class Actinopteri; order Cypriniformes; family Catostomidae; genus Myxocyprinus; species Myxocyprinus asiaticus. Next base: position 835,914 of record NC_059388.1, read on the forward strand.
CATTTTTCTATTTTGGCAGGGCCTTTCCATTTTGATGACAATTTAGCCATAAACCCATCATCAGCTTTAGATAAAGGATGAGCTTGGACCCAAACTATATCTCCTACTTGGAAATATGTTTGTTTCCTCAGATTTTGTTTGGTCTGAGCTCGTTCTACATTGTCCTTCACCTGATGAATTAGGCTTTGCTGTCGATCTATGACTGGGTAAGTTGGACTACTAGGATCAGGTGGTTTGTGAATTGCTCTCTCCAGAGGTCCCTTTAATTTCCGTCCTAAAGCAATTTCCGAAGGTGGTATCCTGTACTATCATGCCAAGCAGTGTTGATTGCGAATCTGAATTCAGCCAACCATCTATCCCATTGTCGGTGGCGGTCCCCCACATATGAAGCTATCATTGTCTTCAATGTGCGACTAATCCATTCAGTGAGGTTAGTTTGAGGGTGATAGGCAGTAGCCAGTTGTTGAATTCACCCCATTGCTTACAGACTAAGTTAAGAAGATGAGATGTAAACTGTGCTCCACGGTCTGATACAAGATAGGTGGGTGTTCTTGGAAAGGGTACAGTTCTACCCATTTAGAGCAGTAATCGACTATGACAAGCAAGTGTTAATTCTGTTTGGTACTCTTCGGAAAAGGTCCCATCAGGTCTACGCCAAGCATGTACCCTGGCTCTACTACTGGAGTTGATTGTAGATAGCCTGACAGCTTTGAAAAAGGCAGCTTGTACTTCTAACATATCTGGTAATCCTTACAGTACTTCCATATATCTGCTCATGTGCTTGGCCAATAAGCGACTTCCATAAGCCTGAGGAGCGTTTTGAGTTGACCAAGGTGACCGCTTAAGGGATTGTCATGTGCACATTGTAAGAACTCTCATCAAAGGCATGCAGGTATGACTAATTGCAGCTTCTGTCCCAATGTACCACCAGGGACGCTACGGAACAGAAATCCATTTTCTTGAACATAGTGTACTCGTGTGGGATGATGATCTGTCTGGGAATCTGCCTTCTTGCTTAGTTCTTGTATTTCAGGATCATTTTGCTGTACAGTGGCATTGCGAGTTAAATCTACTGGTACGTTTGCTGGAGTTACCATAGACTTAGTGGCTTTGATTACTGCTAGCATATCAGTGGGTGAAGTGCATTCCAAGCTTCTAGATAACACATCTGGAACAATGTTACACTGTCCCTTTCTGTATTTCACAGTACACTCGAAACCTTGTAAATGGATGGTCCATCGTGTCAATCTTGAGGATGGTTTGGGATGTTGGAATACCCATGTTAAAGCAGAGTGGTCAGTAATCACTTCGAAAAGTCGCACTTCCAGGTATGGTCTCCATTTTTCCACGGCCCATTACTGCTAGACATTCTTTCTCCAAAATGGAGTACGATTTCTCTGCTCCTCGCAACAATCTGGAAGCGTAAGCTACTACATGCTCTTCTCCTTCTGACTATTGTGTTAATACTGCTCCTAGTCCAATTTCACTAGCATCAGTTTGTACTTGGAATGACTTGGTAAAATCGGGTGGAACTAACACAGGTGCTTTGGTTAGGTCATGCTTAGGTCCAATTCCATGTGGCTCTTTTTTGTTTTAGGGCATGTAAAGGTGCGGCTTTCTCTGAAAATTTAGGAATAAAGCAATGGTACCAACCAGATAATTCTAAGAATCTTTGAACGTCCTTGAGGTATTGAGGTACTGGAAACTCACTTACTGTTGATACTTTGCAGGGATCAGTTTTTACTCCTCCTCCAGATATGATGTGACCTAGGGAGGTAAGAGATCTTTGTATGAAGTTACACTTCTTAAGGTTCACTGCAAGACCTGCATTGTGGAGACAACTGAACATTTGGTTGAGGTGTTGTAAGTGCTTTTGTTCATTTTCAGAGAATACTACCACATCAATGTACACGAGACAACATTTTCTGTTCAATTCTCTGAGAACATGCTCCATTAATCTTTGGAAAGATGCTGCAGCATTTTTCAATCTGAATGGAAGCCGTAAAAATGCAAATAAGCCTGCTGGTGTTACAAAAGCAGTCTTCTATACACTTTCTGACTCCATTTCGACTTGCCAGTAGCCGCTTTTAAGGTCAAGGGTACTAAACACTGTCACTCCATGTAATAACTCCAGGATGTCTTGTATTTGGGGCATGGGGTAAGCATCCAAGTGAGTTTTTGCGTTCAAGCCCCTGTAGTCCACACATAATCTTAATCCTCCTTTTTAGGCACTACTACTACCGGTGAAGCCTATGGAGAAGTTGAAGGACGGATGATTTTCTTATCCAATTACTCTCTAATTTCAGCATCAATAAATTATTGTTTCTCTGTTGACAATCTATAAGCCCTTTTCCTCACTGGTGCTTCATCAGTAGTAATGATCCGATGTCTGACTATGTTTGACTGTCCAATCTCATGTGTACATACCGTTGGCCATTCCAGCATCAGTTCTTTCAGTGACTCTTTGATCTGCTCATTGGTGTCATCTTTCTGGGTAAATTGAATTACAGATTGTAGAGTTTTGTCTGTAACTGAAGGTGTAGATATAGCAAGATCAAAATTTATTGAATAATTAGATTCCTTTGTCAGAAAAGGAAAGGTGGTCTTTTTCAACATCCTTCAACGATTCCTTCGTATACATAGTGCTCGATAATGGAAAGCAAAATCCCTGATATTTTCTCTAGTACCTTGTTTTATTTTGAGTAATCTTCTTGTGGCTTCTTCTTCGTAATCTTCACTTAAAAAACAAAAGAGCAAAAGAAGACTTTTTAACTGCTTCCATAACTGAATATTCTTATTCTCTGCCAGCCACCAATCTTTAGTGGTCCCTTTTAGTATTGACGTAAGAATCTTGTATTCATTGAGCGGTCTGAGAGCAAAGTATTCTTCACATCTCTCTATAAAATTAACTGGGTCTTCTTCACTGTTGTTGAAGTTTGGAAAATCCAGTTTCACAGAAGGATGGAATGACATCATGGAAGTATTTTCGGGGATAGGTAATTGATTATGCTGGACATGATATGTTTGATCTTTGACTTTAGATACAGGTAGAGGAACAGGAGTACTTTGATATGGATGTTTGGGAGTAGATACCAAAGGCATACAGTCCCTTCATTTTCTTCCTCAGAGTCTATATAAAGCTCACTGGATGTATTAATCAGTTATCTAACAGGCTCTCTTCTCTTAAGAAATGGATCAGAAGAAAAATCATGTTTGGGCCCACGCTCAACCTCATCACTAGTATTTTGGCTTGCCATATTTTACAATGGAATAAACAATGTTTACTAAATGCAATTGTGTATTTAAGTAGTACACGTCCCCGTTCGGGCGCCAATCTATAACCGTACGTGTGCTTTTGCATACATACCAGCTAAACATCTGTATTTAGGGAGAGTTACTAGCATCAAAATATGTTTAAAACCAATTAAGAACCAAGGCAGCAACATAAATATTTTCTATGATTATATATAAACTCAAATTCTGAACACAAAACTCAACATTCATCAATAGCAAAACCAGAAAACTTGAATAAAGAAAATAACACAGATTGCTGAGGTGAACCAATCAGTCTTTTCAAATATAAAGGATGTTTGGAAGAGGGTGAGAAGGTGAGAGTTCGGTGAGTATAAGGGTATGTTTACACGACAACGATGTACTAAAAACTTGAAAAGTTTCGCGTACAGATGGCAACATTGTCAAAATGATCCCAGTTCACACGGATCTGTGAAAATGACTAAAAACGCTGTATTATGCATGCCAGGCCAGTAGTTGCAATGTCATTTTGTAAAGAAACACTACGCGCCTGCGCAAATAAGCATTCTTCCACAGAGCGGTGAATACAAACAATGAAGATGGCGAAAGCGTTGAGCAATTTTGTTTGGACGGACAATGAGGTTGCTTTTTACTTCAATTTCTTTGCTGGAGAAGCGTCAATAAACTCAAAATCTTAAGCAGCACAAACACAGTCCTGTAGTCCGCCATTGTAGTTTTTAATGTCTCGCGTGTTTTTTTGAAGTACTCGCGCATACCTATAGCCTGAACTCTCAAGATTATTCAATAAACTCTGCTCATTTTTACCATAACTTCATCTCCTGCCTTCTTCTGTATTCCCCCTGCTGACTCTTGGGCTGGTAGGAGAGTAAGTTAACATAACAAGCTGTTGATGTTGACTGGTTTTGGATATCAGACAGAACTCTTCTTCTGACAGAGAGAGAGGTCTTGTGTACACTGGATCTAACATGCATTTTCACTGCCTCATGTTTTCATATTCTAAGCATATCACTGAATACATGGCATCACATCTCTGTCTATAGGCTATATACATAAGTGGTGGGTGAATGAATTGCAGGGTAAAGGTACATCAAATAAAATTAAGTAAATAAATAAATAACATTTAAAATACAAATACATTTTTCCCATCTGAATCCATACATTAATTTCAAGATTTTCAAATTGTATGTTCTGTCTACTGTACAATGTTCACACTCCATACAAAACACTCCAAATGAATAAATTGTTGATTACTGATATTTGCACAGACACCAGTATTCATATTGATAATTATACATCCCAAATTGATGCCTATCAATCCATCATTCTTTATATAACACGTAATACGCGTGCGCATGACGTCATCGTTTTCATAGTCTCACGTATCCAGACCTTCAGACTGACAACAGAAGGTCTGGACTCCATGGCAGCTTTCATTGGCCAAGGAACGCCCATGAGGCCGTTTGACCGACATGTAAAACAACCAATCACAGTTCGCTTTGTTCAGCATCACGTTTAGGGGCGTGGAAATGTCCCCACAATAACAGACCAGCGTGCAACCAGTAAGTCATTAGAGTAACCCGCATTGAAAGTCAAAAAAGAAAAGGAAGAAGTCAGTCATTTATTCACGAATGTCGCAAAAGTTTATAACAACAATGGCGCATCAGTCTCCAAAAGTACCTCTTAGCAAAACACTAGGAAGTTGGTTGTAAACATATGCAGAATTTGTTCAGACAACTTCAAAGCATCTAAAACTAACAAACACAGATTATTTCATGGACATGATTCTTCAGACAAAGCTGAATTTACTGGTGTGCTAGAGGAGTTTGTTGGCAAGCTTTATGACACAAGTTTGGCGATCTGCACCTCTTGCCGAAGTCTATTAATGAGGTACAGCAGCATTTCCAAAGAAGTTGTATGAATAAAATTGCATATAAATGACATGTGCAGTAAGGCCAGGGAGAAACGATGTGCACCATCAACGCCAACACAAGAGCAGAAAAACGACTTACCATTTCCGAATGCAGCCCTGCAAGACGTGAATTGTTTGATCGAACGCCACCTGATGTAAACACTGCATCAACATCTGTACAGGATACTGTTAGTAGTAAAACTGTTATGGTGAGTTCGTCACAGAAAGTTCAGCAGACAAGGGGTGTAAAGAGACCTATGAGGACCCTAGTAAATAATATTACCAGGGGACACTACAATGCTTTGGCCAAGAATTTAATGAAAATTCCTTGGCAGTCCCAGTTGGTCATTGATGTGGTCCTCAAGCAAGTTGAGAAGGAATGTCGAATTTTAACAAGCAACAAGTTCCATTCTGTAGTACAACACACTACGCCATCGCACCTCGCTGATTTTAAGTGTGAACAAGTGATGGCTGAATGGAGGACTGCAGCACCAAAATGTATGCAGTTCCTAAAATGTGCAAGTACAGCAACAAACTTGACCAAGCATAACACTAAAGGAGCAAGTATTCATAAAAGAAGATCCTGGAGTAGAAAGAAGCCAAAGGTGACAATGGCTGGCCTGATATTTCTTAAAGCAAGGTCAAAATTCATGGCATCTCCTATGTACTGAAATTCAATGGTGTTGAAACATGGTGGTGCAAAGAAAAGATGCATTGACAGATTCAATAGGATTGGAGTTTGTGTGAATCACTCAGCAACCCTAAAGAAGATCAAAAAGATTGCAGATACATGGGATGCTGGAATTCTAGAATGGAAAAAAGTAATGTGTGACAGCCCAAGCCTTGAAGACTTGTCATGGATGGATGAACCAGGTTGCAGCTCTTCTTTCCTATCTGATCATACATACCACCATGAAGAGAAAGAAGTGGAAGAAGTCTTCATTGTCACCAGCAGTGAAAGTGAAGAGGTTTGTAAGATTTGGTCTAATATTTGTTTATATATTGTATATGAAGGACTTCTCCACCATAGGAAATTTTTTCATAATTTACTCACTATGATTTCATTCCAAAGTTGTATTACTTTCATTTCTCTGTAACCCCAAAAAAAAGATATTACATTTTTTCCCACCTTATGGAATTACTTAACATTAAATTAATAGAATTCTATAACAAACGTTCACGGAAATTTCATAGTTATGTTAATTTTCTTCTTTTTTTTCATTAATAGGAGCTCACAGATCATGACACAAGAGCTTCTAGAAGAACTGAGTCAGGCTGCACAGATGGGTTGTCACCAACTGCAATGGCACTGGAGTCTCAGGTGAGAGTTGGTATTTTGCATTGTATGTCTATATGCACTGAAGAGCCAAAACATGCAGCCAGTCTGGCACAAACAGTTACGCCACTGTTACAAAAACACTGAGATCATATTTTTCACTGGCATCATATAATCAAAACCATATTACGCAGGTTGTTGTAATGTTTTGTCTCATCTGTTTAAATCTAATTTAATGTTTCAGTATAATTATAATGATGTTACCTAGGGAAGTCCATGCAATGCTCTATTAAAAATAGATTTTTTTACTCCATTAAAACGCAAGTGTAACACTTAAAGAAAAATTGTCATTTTAAGTTTAGTAACTCATTTTCCTCTTTCTCACAGGAACACACACCCAGGACACCTGTTCAGATCACAATTGATAATTTGGATCTCATAGTGACACCACATACAATGAACATCAGCCATCAACGTATGGACTACCACTGGCTGCTGATGTTGGGCAACCATGAACGAGTGAGTGCTGATTTATTACCCAGAAAGAGCTGTTGGGCCTCATGTATTCAGACAGAAGACAAAGGCAGGCCTAACACAGTCGTAAAACCTAACTCAGGCCCCAGGCCCCATTATTCAGTAGAAATACCTCTGAAATGCTTCCGGGATTTTGCTCGCCGTGTGTAGACACAGCTCATCGCTGTTATCAGGTGCAGCCTAGTGGCACAAGGAAGTAACGTCCGACTTGAAACTGTGGCCATACAATCTCCATCTTGCTGGACGAGTTGAAATTACTCTGTGTTCCACCGAACACTCTAACGGATCCGAAGGAGACCGCCGAGCAATCCGCATCTTCATCCGTTTGCATGCAGAAGTGAAGAGAAAAGATTTCTCTTCCCTCATCCATCAAGTCCATGTTGCTGATTTCTCCGCCAGCCCGCCGAGAATCAACAGCCGTACCGTCCACCGACAGAGCGAGGAAACGGCCTCCCGTCATCACCCGAGCCTCGAGGAACCGAGTCTGAGTTAAAGGACGGATGAACACACATTCTGCATCCTCATGCGATTCAAGTAAGAGGTTTATGTCTGGGCAGAGATAGAATATTATAGTGTGTTATTCTTGTGGGTTTTTGCTTGTACAGTTTACAGACCGCCATGTCCGCTCATTATTAATACTCAGGGTATTAATTATCACGAATTTGATTTGCTGTATTGTGGTCCAACCACATTGGACTGTTGTGCATTTTCGCCATCGCGGGTGAGACCGGCAAACTTTATTCTCTCTCTCTCTCTCTCTCTCTCGTACTAACCACACGCACGCGTGCGCGATCCCTCACAAACATTCTCGGACACATTTTTGGCTAGTAGATAGCTTCGTGAAAGCTCAGCTTTTTTGTGGGCGTCCCTCCTTACACAAACACACACACACACACACTCGCTCTCACACACACACACACCCTCATGTGTTATAGGATTATTTTAGTTTTCATATATAATCATATCACTGTTCAATTTGTAGTTGTAAGTCGGAAGTTTATTGACTGCATTGTATTAATTATTAATTGATATTACTGCATAAATAAACTTTGTTATATTACAAAAAGAAGTGTTTTGGTTTGTTTTGCATATACCTGTGTCATGCTGACGGGATGTCAGTGCTCGGATTCAAGCCTTCATTCATTGTTTTTTTTCCAAGAAAATCGATATTCTTCGGATGTCGATTTTCCTAAGAAAACAATCTAATATTGAGACTGTTATACTATCTGGTTATTAGTCCCTGATTCCAGGGTGGTGCCCCGTCAATGTTAATCCTTATTAATATTCTATTGATTTTTGATAATTGATAATTATCTTTGATGACTGTTGAATTTGAAGGATCAATAAGCTAGTGTTAATTTTAATTAATGTTTCATCGATGTTAATGATTAGTGATTAACTTTGATAATTGTTGATTCAAAGGATTAAAAAAAGCTAACATTGATTCTCATCAATGTTCTATTGATTTTAATAAATAATAATTATCTTTGATAATGATTAATTATTGCTAATAACCAAACCCGCTCCTAAACGTAGCACACTAAATTTACTGGAGCCCCATATGAAGTTTTAATGAGTTCAATTAATTAATTTAAATATTAATTAATAACTAAAGAAATAGTTATCAGTTAGTTCTGATAGTAACACTGATCTAAACAACCAGTAAAGCCCTACACTGGCAGGCTTCGATGCACTCTTCATGCTGATGTATGCCTGGAGAACACAGAGAGAGGGGCATTGAGAGCATTTTGAGGCCTTTAACTCCACCTCCAAAAAAACTCGCTTAAACTCCCCTCTGTGGCTGATACGGGGATCGAAACTGCGACCTAGGTGTGATTAGCACCAGTCTGTAACCAACCAAGTAACTTAGCATTGCTTGGCTGTAAATCTAGTAATAAAAAATTAGAGAAGCAGTGCGCTTTATAAGGACTTCCTAAATTCAAGTAAGGACCTAGAGCAAAACTTCCTTACAAACCAAAGCCTTATTATATATCATGGACTCATCCAGGATTTGAACCCAGGACCTCTCATACCCAGAGTGAGACTCATAGCCCTTGACAAATGAGCCACACATATTGGCTTGCTGGGTTGCAAATTACCAGCCAATTAAAATCCAAAATATATTTCTGTTTAATAGGATAAAATTTTGTCATCAGCAGAGTGCTTGAGCACTGAAAATATGTGGCCTGATTGTTAAAAGTGTGCATACCTTGAACACGCAATATGCTCACACTCTTGGAGTTATTTGAACTAATTAGATGGCAACACATGAAGTTGAGCTGTTGTTTTAATAAAGAACTGCAAGAAGAAGGGGTTATCACAGGTTAACAGCAGTAGATGAAAGTGGAAATATCAACAGTGGATGTTGTGGTTCGATTATAGCTGCACTTCCTTGCCTCATTAGTTTTATAGAGCAGAAATTTCTTGTAGACAATAAATATGATCTGTAGGCCTCAAACACATAGACCTTTTCTCTTATTCACAATTAAAGGTATCATTGAGATTTGAACTCGGATTGCTCGATTCAGAGTGCTAACCACTACACCATGGAATCTCAAGAAGACAGATCTTCAGTATAATGCTCACCAAATTGAGCAATTTCGGCCACACTGGCAGGCTCCGATGCACTGATCATGCTGATGTATGCCTGGAGAACACAGAGAGAGGGGCTTTGAGAGCATTTTGAAGCCTTTAACTCCACCTCAAAAACAAGCTCCCCTCTGTGGCAGATAGAAAATGCAACCTAGGTGTATCCAACAACCATCTGTAACCAAGCTTGCACACAAACCAAAGGCTCAGTATTTACCTTGGGCTCATCTGGGATTTAAACCCAGGACCTCCTGCACCCTAATCAAGAATTATACCCCTAGACCAACAAGACAGCTTTTACAACTTGCTGGGATGCTAATTACCAGCCAATAAAAAGCCAAAATATATTTCTGTTTGATAGGATCAAATTTTATCATCGGGAGAGTGCTTGAGTACAGAAAATATGCGGCACGACTGTTCTAAATGTGCATACCTTGAACACGCAATATGCTCACACTCTTGGAGTTATTAGCACTAATTAGATGGCAACACTTGAAATTGAGCTGTTGATTTCATAAAGAAGAAGGGGTTATCACAGGTTAACAGCAGTAGATGAAAGTGGAAATATCAACAGTGGGTGTTGTGGTTCGATAATAGATGCACTTCCTTGCCTCATTAGTTTTTTAGAGCAGAAAGGTCTTTTAGACAATAAATATGATTTGTAGGCCTCAAACACATGAACAGATTGCCTTTTTCTCTTATTCACATTTAAAGGTACCATTGAGATTTGAACTCGGATTGCTCGATTCAGAGTGCTAAGCACTAGACCATGGAATCTAAAGAAGATAGATCTTCAGTATAATGCACACCTACCTGAGCAATTTCGGCCACACTTGGAGGTTCCCATGCACTCTTCGTGCTGATGTATGCCTGGAGAACACAGAGAGAGGGGCTTTGAGAGCATTTTGAGGCCTTTAACTCCACCTCCAAAACAAGCTCCCCTCTGCGGCAGATTGCAAGTGCAACCTAGGTGTGACTAGCAACAGTCTGTAACCAAGCTTCCGCACAAACGAAAGCCTCAATGTATACCCTGGGCTCGTCCAGGATTTGAACCTGGGACCACTCACACCCAAAGTGAGAATCATACCCCTAGATCAAAAAGCCTCCTATAACAATTTGCTGCGATACAAATTACCAGCCAATTAAAAGCCAAAATATATTTCTGTTTGATAAGATCAAATTTTGTCATCGGCAGAGTTCTTGAGCACTGAAAATATGCGGCCCGACTGTTCTAAATGTGCATACCTTGAACACACAATATGCTCACACTCTTGGAGTGATTTGCACTAATTAGATGGCAACACTTGAAATTGAGCTGTTGTTTTCAGAAAGAAGTGCAAGAAGAAGGGGTTATCACAGGTTAACAGCAGTAGATGAAAGTGGAAATATCAACAAGTGGAATCAACAGTGGGTGTTGTGGTTCGATTATAGCTGCACTTCCTTGCCTCATTAGTTTTTTAGAGCAGAAAGGTCTTGTAGACAATAAATATGATATGTAGGCCTCAAACACATGAACAGATTGCCTTTTTCTCTTATTCACAATTAAAGGTACCATTGAGATTTGAACTCGGATTGCTCGATTCAGAGTGCTAAGCACTAGACCATGGAATCTCAAGAAGACAGACCTTCAGTATAATGCTCACCAAATTGAGCAATTTCGGCAACACTTGACAGGCTCCTATGCACTGATCATGCTGATGTATGCCTGGAGAACACAGTGAGAGGGGCTTTGAGAGCATTTTGAGGCCTTTAACTCCACCTCCAAAACAAGCTCCCCTCTGTGGCAGATAGCAAATGCAACCTAGGTGTGATCTAGCAACCAGTCTGTAACCAACCTTCCACGCAAACCAAAGGCTCAGTGTTTATGTTGGGCTCGTCCAGGATTTGAACCCGGGACCTCTCACACCCAAAGCGAGAATCATACCCCTAGACCAACGAGCCATCCTGTTACAATTTGATTGCGATGCAAATTACCAGCCAATTAAAAGCCAAAATATATTTCTGTTTGATAGGATCAAATTTTGTCATCGGCAGAGTGCTTGAGTACAGAAAATATGAGGCCCGACTGTTCTAAATGTGCATACCTTGAACACGCAATATGCTCACACTCTTGGAGTTATTAGCACTAATTAGATGGCAACACTTGAAATTGAGCTGTTGATTTCATAAAGAAGTGCAAGAAGAAGGGGTTATCACAGGTTAACAGCAGTAGATGAAAGTGGAAATATCAACAGTGGGTGTTGTGGTTCGATAATAGATGCACTTCCTTGCCTCATTAGTTTTTTAGAGCAGAAAGGTCTTGTAGACAATAAATATGATATGTAGGCCTCAAACACATGAACAGATTGCCTTTTTCTCTTATTCACAATTAAAGGTACCATTGAGATTTGAACTCGGATTGCTCGATTCAGAGTGCTAAGCACTAGACCATGGAATCTCAAGAAGACAGACCTTCAGTATAATGCTCACCAAATTGAGCAATTTCGGCAACACTGACAGGCTCCTATGCACTGATCATGCTGATGTATGCCTGGAGAACACAGTGAGAGGGGCTTTGAGAGCATTTTGAGGCCTTTAACTCCACCTCCAAAACAAGCTCCCCTCTGTGGCAGATAGAAAATGCAACCTAGGTGTATCCAACAACCATCTGTAACCAACCTTCCACGCAAACCAAAGGCTCAGTGTTTATGTTGGGCTCGTCCGGGATTTGAACCCGGGACCTCTCGCACCCAAAGCGAGAATCATACCCCTAGACCAACGAGCCATCTGTTACACTTTGATTGCATGCAAATTACCAGCCAATTAAAAGCCAAAATATATTTCTGTTTGATAGGATCAAATTTTATCATCGGCAGAGTGCTTGAGTACAGAAAATATGAGGCCCGACTGTTCTAAATGTGCATACCTTGAACACGCAATATGCTCACACTCTTGGAGTTATTAGCACTAATTAGATGGCAACACTTGAAATTGAGCTGTTGATTTCATAAAGAAGAAGGGGTTATCACAGGTTAACAGCAGTAGATGAAAGTGGAAATATCAACAGTGGGTGTTGTGGTTCGATTATAGATGCACTTCCTTGCCTCATTAGTTTTTTAGAGCAGAAAGGTCTTGTAGACAATAAATATGATATGTAGGCCTCAAACACATGAACAGATTGCCTTTTTCTCTTATTCACAATTAAAGGTACCATTGAGATTTGAACTCGGATTGCTCGATTCAGAGTGCTAAGCACTAGACCATGGAATCTCAAGAAGACAGACCTTCAGTATAATGCTCACCAAATTCAGCAACACTGACAGGCTCCTATGCACTGATCATGCTGATGTATGCCTGGAGAACACAGTGAGAGGGGCTTTGAGAGCATTTTGAGGCCTTTAACTCCACCTCCAAAACAAGCTCCCCTCTGTGGCAGATAGAAAATGCAACCTAGGTGTATCCAACAACCATCTGTAACCAACCTTCCACGCAAACCAAAGGTTCAGTGTTTATGTTGGGCTCGTCTGGGATTTGAACCCGGGACCTCTCGCACCCAAAGCGAGAATCATACGCCTAGACCAACGAGCCATCTGTTACACTTTGATTGCATGCAAATTACCAGCCAATTAAAAGCCAAAATATATTTCTGTTTGATAGGATCAAATTTTATCATCGGCAGAGTGCTTGAGTACAGAAAATATGAGGCCCGACTGTTCTAAATGTGCATACCTTGAACACGCAATATGCTCACACTCTTGGAGTTATTAGCACTAATTAGATGGCAACACTTGAAATTGAGCTGTTGATTTCATAAAGAAGAAGGGGTTATCACAGGTTAACAGCAGTAGATGAAAGTGGAAATATCAACAGTGGGTGTTGTGGTTCGATTATAGCTGCACTTCCTTGCCTCATTAGTTTTTTAGAGCAGAAAGGTCTTGTAGACAATAAATATGATATGTAGGCCTCAAACACATGAACAGATTGCCTTTTTCTCTTATTCACAATTAAAGGTACCATTGAGATTTGAACTCGGATTGCTCGATTCAGAGTGCTAAGCACTAGACCATGGAATCTCAAGAAGACAGATCTTCAGTATAATGCTCACCAAATTGAGCAATTTCGGCAACACTTGACAGGCTCCTATGCACTGATCATGCTGATGTATGCCTGGAGAACACAGTGAGAGGGGCTTTGAGAGCATTTTGAGGCCTTTAACTCCACCTCCAAAACAAGCTCCCCTCTGTGGCAGATAGCAAATGCAACCTAGGTGTGATCCAACAACCAGTCTGTAACCAACCTTCCACGCAAACCAAAGGCTCAGTGTTTATGCTGGGCTCGTCCAGGATTTGAACCCGGGACCTCTCGCACCCAAAGCGAGAATCATACCCCTAGACCAACAAGCCATCCTGTTACACTTTGATTGCGATGCAAATTACCAGCCAATTAAAAGCCAAAATATATTTCTGTTTGATAGGATCAAATTTTGTCATCGGCAGAGTGCTTGAGCACAGAAAATATGAGGCCCGACTGTTCTAAATGTGCATACCTTGAACACGCAATATGCTCACACTCTTGGAGTGATTTGCACTAATTAGATGGCAACACTTGAAATTGAGCTGTTGTTTTCATAAAGTGCAAGAAGAAGGGGTTATCACAGGTTAACAGCAGTAGATGAAAGTGGAAATATCAACAGTGGGTGTTGTGGTTCGATTATAGCTGCACTTCCTTGCCTCATTAGTTTTTTAGAGCAGAAAGGTCTTGTAGACAATAAATATGATATGTAGGCCTCAAACACATGAACAGATTGCCTTTTTCTCTTATTCACAATTAAAGGTACCATTGAGATTTGAACTCGGATTGCTCGATTCAGAGTGCTAAGCACTAGACCATGGAATCTCAAGAAGACAGACCTTCAGTATAATGCTCACCAAATTCAGCAACACTGACAGGCTCCTATGCACTGATCATGCTGATGTATGCCTGGAGAACACAGTGAGAGGGGCTTTGAGAGCATTTTGAGGCCTTTAACTCCACCTCCAAAACAAGCTCCCCTCTGTGGCAGATAGAAAATGCAACCTAGGTGTATCCAACAACCATCTGTAACCAACCTTCCACGCAAACCAAAGGTTCAGTGTTTATGTTGGGCTCGTCTGGGATTTGAACCCGGGACCTCTCGCACCCAAAGCGAGAATCATACGCCTAGACCAACGAGCCATCTGTTACACTTTGATTGCATGCAAATTACCAGCCAATTAAAAGCCAAAATATATTTCTGTTTGATAGGATCAAATTTTATCATCGGCAGAGTGCTTGAGTACAGAAAATATGAGGCCCGACTGTTCTAAATGTGCATACCTTGAACACGCAATATGCTCACACTCTTGGAGTTATTAGCACTAATTAGATGGCAACACTTGAAATTGAGCTGTTGATTTCATAAAGAAGAAGGGGTTATCACAGGTTAACAGCAGTAGATGAAAGTGGAAATATCAACAGTGGGTGTTGTGGTGCGATTATAGCTGCACTTCCTTGCCTCATTAGTTTTTTAGAGCAGAAAGGTCTTGTAGACAATAAATATGATATGTAGGCCTCAAACACATGAACAGATTGCCTTTTTCTCTTATTCACAATTAAAGGTACCATTGAGATTTGAACTCGGATTGCTCGATTCAGAGTGCTAAGCACTAGACCATGGAATCTCAAGAAGACAGACCTTCAGTATAATGCTCACCAAATTGAGCAATTTCGGCAACACTGACAGGCTCCTATGCACTGATCATGCTGATGTATGCCTGGAGAACACAGTGAGAGGGGCTTTGAGAGCATTTTGAGGCCTTTAACTCCACCTCCAAAACAAGCTCCCCTCTGTGGCAGATAGAAAATGCAACCTAGGTGTATCCAACAACCATCTGTAACCAACCTTCCACGCAAACCAAAGGTTCAGTGTTTATGTTGGGCTCGTCTGGGATTTGAACCCGGGACCTCTCGCACCCAAAGCGAGAATCATACGCCTAGACCAACGAGCCATCTGTTACACTTTGATTGCATGCAAATTACCAGCCAATTAAAAGCCAAAATATATTTCTGTTTGATAGGATCAAATTTTATCATCGGCAGAGTGCTTGAGTACAGAAAATATGAGGCCCGACTGTTCTAAATGTGCATACCTTGAACACGCAATATGCTCACACTCTTGGAGTTATTAGCACTAATTAGATGGCAACACTTGAAATTGAGCTGTTGATTTCATAAAGAAGAAGGGGTTATCACAGGTTAACAGCAGTAGATGAAAGTGGAAATATCAACAGTGGGTGTTGTGGTTCGATAATAGATGCACTTCCTTGCCTCATTAGTTTTTTAGAGCAGAAAGGTCTTTTAGACAATAAATATGATTTGTAGGCCTCAAACACATGAACAGATTGCCTTTTTCTCTTATTCACATTTAAAGGTACCATTGAGATTTGAACTCGGATTGCTCGATTCAGAGTGCTAAGCACTAGACCATGGAATCTAAAGAAGATAGATCTTCAGTATAATGCACACCTACCTGAGCAATTTCGGCCACACTTGGAGGTTCCCATGCACTCTTCGTGCTGATGTATGCCTGGAGAACACAGAGAGAGGGGCTTTGAGAGCATTTTGAGGCCTTTAACTCCACCTCCAAAACAAGCTCCCCTCTGCGGCAGATTGCAAGTGCAACCTAGGTGTGACTAGCAACAGTCTGTAACCAAGCTTCCGCACAAACGAAAGCCTCAATGTATACCCTGGGCTCGTCCAGGATTTGAACCTGGGACCACTCACACCCAAAGTGAGAATCATACCCCTAGATCAAAAAGCCTCCTATAACAATTTGCTGCGATACAAATTACCAGCCAATTAAAAGCCAAAATATATTTCTGTTTGATAAGATCAAATTTTGTCATCGGCAGAGTTCTTGAGCACTGAAAATATGCGGCCCGACTGTTCTAAATGTGCATACCTTGAACACACAATATGCTCACACTCTTGGAGTGATTTGCACTAATTAGATGGCAACACTTGAAATTGAGCTGTTGTTTTCATAAAGAAGTGCAAGAAGAAGGGGTTATCACAGGTTAACAGCAGTAGATGAAAGTGGAAATATCAACAGTGGGTGTTGTGGTTCGATAATAGATGCACTTCCTTGCCTCATTAGTTTTTTAGAGCAGAAAGGTCTTGTAGACAATAAATATGATATGTAGGCCTCAAACACATGAACAGATTGCCTTTTTCTCTTATTCACAATTAAAGGTACCATTGAGATTTGAACTCGGATTGCTCGATTCAGAGTGCTAAGCACTAGACCATGGAATCTCAAGAAGACAGACCTTCAGTATAATGCTCACCAAATTGAGCAATTTCGGCAACACTGACAGGCTCCTATGCACTGATCATGCTGATGTATGCCTGGAGAACACAGTGAGAGGGGCTTTGAGAGCATTTTGAGGCCTTTAACTCCACCTCCAAAACAAGCTCCCCTCTGTGGCAGATAGAAAATGCAACCTAGGTGTATCCAACAACCATCTGTAACCAACCTTCCACGCAAACCAAAGGCTCAGTGTTTATGTTGGGCTCGTCCGGGATTTGAACCCGGGACCTCTCGCACCCAAAGCGAGAATCATACCCCTAGACCAACGAGCCATCTGTTACACTTTGATTGCATGCAAATTACCAGCCAATTAAAAGCCAAAATATATTTCTGTTTGATAGGATCAAATTTTATCATCGGCAGAGTGCTTGAGTACAGAAAATATGCGGCACGACTGTTCTAAATGTGCATACCTTGAACACGCAATATGCTCACACTCTTGGAGTTATTAGCACTAATTAGATGGCAACACTTGAAATTGAGCTGTTGATTTCATAAAGAAGAAGGGGTTATCACAGGTTAACAGCAGTAGATGAAAGTGGAAATATCAACAGTGGGTGTTGTGGTTCGATAATAGATGCACTTCCTTGCCTCATTAGTTTTTTAGAGCAGAAAGGTCTTGTAGACAATAAATATGATATGTAGGCCTCAAACACATGAACAGATTGCCTTTTTCTCTTATTCACAATTAAAGGTACCATTGAGATTTGAACTCGGATTGCTCGATTCAGAGTGCTAAGCACTAGACCATGGAATCTCAAGAAGACAGACCTTCAGTATAATGCTCCACCTAGCAATTTCAGCAACACTGACAGGCTCCTATGCACTGATCATGCTGATGTATGCCTGGAGAACACAGTGAGAGGGGCTTTGAGAGCATTTTGAGGCCTTTAACTCCACCTCCAAAACAAGCTCCCCTCTGTGGCAGATAGAAAATGCAACCTAGGTGTATCCAACAACCATCTGTAACCAACCTTCCACGCAAACCAAAGGTTCAGTGTTTATGTTGGGCTCGTCTGGGATTTGAACCCGGGACCTCTCGCACCCAAAGCGAGAATCATACGCCTAGACCAACGAGCCATCTGTTACACTTTGATTGCATGCAAATTACCAGCCAATTAAAAGCCAAAATATATTTCTGTTTGATAGGATCAAATTTTATCATCGGCAGAGTGCTTGAGTACAGAAAATATGAGGCCCGACTGTTCTAAATGTGCATACCTTGAACACGCAATATGCTCACACTCTTGGAGTTATTAGCACTAATTAGATGGCAACACTTGAAATTGAGCTGTTGATTTCATAAAGAAGAAGGGGTTATCACAGGTTAACAGCAGTAGATGAAAGTGGAAATATCAACAGTGGGTGTTGTGGTTCGATAATAGATGCACTTCCTTGCCTCATTAGTTTTTTAGAGCAGAAAGGTCTTGTAGACAATAAATATGATATGTAGGCCTCAAACACATGAACAGATTGCCTTTTTCTCTTATTCACAATTAAAGGTACCATTGAGATTTGAACTCGGATTGCTCGATTCAGAGTGCTAAGCACTAGACCATGGAATCTCAAGAAGACAGACCTTCAGTATAATGCTCACCAAATTCAGCAACACTGACAGGCTCCTATGCACTGATCATGCTGATGTATGCCTGGAGAACACAGTGAGAGGGGCTTTGAGAGCATTTTGAGGCCTTTAACTCCACCTCCAAAACAAGCTCCCCTCTGTGGCAGATAGAAAATGCAACCTAGGTGTATCCAACAACCATCTGTAACCAACCTTCCACGCAAACCAAAGGTTCAGTGTTTATGTTGGGCTCGTCCGGGATTTGAACCCGGGACCTCTCGCACCCAAAGCGAGAATCATACGCCTAGACCAACGAGCCATCTGTTACACTTTGATTGCATGCAAATTACCAGCCAATTAAAAGCCAAAATATATTTCTGTTTGATAGGATCAAATTTTATCATCGGCAGAGTGCTTGAGTACAGAAAATATGAGGCCCGACTGTTCTAAATGTGCATACCTTGAACACGCAATATGCTCACACTCTTGGAGTTATTAGCACTAATTAGATGGCAACACTTGAAATTGAGCTGTTGATTTCATAAAGAAGAAGGGGTTATCACAGGTTAACAGCAGTAGATGAAAGTGGAAATATCAACAGTGGGTGTTGTGGTTCGATAATAGATGCACTTCCTTGCCTCATTAGTTTTTTAGAGCAGAAAGGTCTTGTAGACAATAAATATGATATGTAGGCCTCAAACACATGAACAGATTGCCTTTTTCTCTTATTCACAATTAAAGGTACCATTGAGATTTGAACTCGGATTGCTCGATTCAGAGTGCTAAGCACTAGACCATGGAATCTCAAGAAGACAGACCTTCAGTATAATGCTCACCAAATTCAGCAATTTCGGCAACACTGACAGGCTCCTATGCACTGATCATGCTGATGTATGCCTGGAGAACACAGTGAGAGGGGCTTTGAGAGCATTTTGAGGCCTTTAACTCCACCTCCAAAACAAGCTCCCCTCTGTGGCAGATAGAAAATGCAACCTAGGTGTATCCAACAACCATCTGTAACCAACCTTCCACGCAAACCAAAGGTTCAGTGTTTATGTTGGGCTCGTCTGGGATTTGAACCCGGGACCTCTCGCACCCAAAGCGAGAATCATACGCCTAGACCAACGAGCCATCTGTTACACTTTGATTGCATGCAAATTACCAGCCAATTAAAAGCCAAAATATATTTCTGTTTGATAGGATCAAATTTTATCATCGGCAGAGTGCTTGAGTACAGAAAATATGAGGCCCGACTGTTCTAAATGTGCATACCTTGAACACGCAATATGCTCACACTCTTGGAGTTATTAGCACTAATTAGATGGCAACACTTGAAATTGAGCTGTTGATTTCATAAAGAAGAAGGGGTTATCACAGGTTAACAGCAGTAGATGAAAGTGGAAATATCAACAGTGGGTGTTGTGGTTCGATAATAGATGCACTTCCTTGCCTCATTAGTTTTTTAGAGCAGAAAGGTCTTGTAGACAATAAATATGATATGTAGGCCTCAAACACATGAACAGATTGCCTTTTTCTCTTATTCACAATTAAAGGTACCATTGAGATTTGAACTCGGATTGCTCGATTCAGAGTGCTAAGCACTAGACCATGGAATCTCAAGAAGACAGACCTTCAGTATAATGCTCACCAAATTGAGCAATTTCGGCAACACTGACAGGCTCCTATGCACTGATCATGCTGATGTATGCCTGGAGAACACAGTGAGAGGGGCTTTGAGAGCATTTTGAGGCCTTTAACTCCACCTCCAAAACAAGCTCCCCTCTGTGGCAGATAGAAAATGCAACCTAGGTGTATTCAACAACCATCTGTAACCAACCTTCCACGCAAACCAAAGGTTCAGTGTTTATGTTGGGCTCGTCCGGGATTTGAACCCGGGGCCTCTTGCACCCAAAGCGAGAATCAAACCCCTAGACCAACAAGCCATCTGTTACACTTTGATTGCATGCAAATTACAAGCCAATTAAAAGCCAAAATATATTTCTGTTTGATAGGATCAAATTTTATCATCGGGAGAGTGCTTGAGTACAGAAAATATGCGGCACGACTGTTCTAAATGTGCATACCTTGAACACGCAATATGCTCACACTCTTGGAGTTATTAGCACTAATTAGATGGCAACACTTGAAATTGAGCTGTTGATTTCATAAAGAAGAAGGGGTTATCACAGGTTAACAGCAGTAGATGAAAGTGGAAATATCAACAGTGGGTGTTGTGGTTCGATAATAGATGCACTTCCTTGCCTCATTAGTTTTTTAGAGCAGAAAGGTCTTTTAGACAATAAATATGATTTGTAGGCCTCAAACACATGAACAGATTGCCTTTTTCTCTTATTCACATTTAAAGGTACCATTGAGATTTGAACTCGGATTGCTCGATTCAGAGTGCTAAGCACTAGACCATGGAATCTAAAGAAGATAGATCTTCAGTATAATGCACACCTACCTGAGCAATTTCGGCCACACTTGGAGGTTCCCATGCACTCTTCGTGCTGATGTATGCCTGGAGAACACAGAGAGAGGGGCTTTGAGAGCATTTTGAGGCCTTTAACTCCACCTCCAAAACAAGCTCCCCTCTGCGGCAGATTGCAAGTGCAACCTAGGTGTGACTAGCAACAGTCTGTAACCAAGCTTCCGCACAAACGAAAGCCTCAATGTATACCCTGGGCTCGTCCAGGATTTGAACCTGGGACCACTCACACCCAAAGTGAGAATCATACCCCTAGATCAAAAAGCCTCCTATAACAATTTGCTGCGATACAAATTACCAGCCAATTAAAAGCCAAAATATATTTCTGTTTGATAAGATCAAATTTTGTCATCGGCAGAGTTCTTGAGCACTGAAAATATGCGGCCCGACTGTTCTAAATGTGCATACCTTGAACACACAATATGCTCACACTCTTGGAGTGATTTGCACTAATTAGATGGCAACACTTGAAATTGAGCTGTTGTTTTCATAAAGAAGTGCAAGAAGAAGGGGTTATCACAGGTTAACAGCAGTAGATGAAAGTGGAAATATCAACAGTGGGTGTTGTGGTTCGATTATAGCTGCACTTCCTTGCCTCATTAGTTTTTTAGAGCAGAAAGGTCTTGTAGACAATAAATATGATATGTAGGCCTCAAACACATGAACAGATTGCCTTTTTCTCTTATTCACAATTAAAGGTACCATTGAGATTTGAACTCGGATTGCTCGATTCAGAGTGCTAAGCACTAGACCATGGAATCTCAAGAAGACAGACCTTCAGTATAATGCTCACCAAATTGAGCAATTTCGGCAACACTGACAGGCTCCTATGCACTGATCATGCTGATGTATGCCTGGAGAACACAGTGAGAGGGGCTTTGAGAGCATTTTGAGGCCTTTAACTCCACCTCCAAAACAAGCTCCCCTCTGTGGCAGATAGAAAATGCAACCTAGGTGTATCCAACAACCATCTGTAACCAACCTTCCACGCAAACCAAAGGCTCAGTGTTTATGTTGGGCTCGTCCGGGATTTGAACCCGGGACCTCTCGCACCCAAAGCGAGAATCATACCCCTAGACCAACGAGCCATCTGTTACACTTTGATTGCATGCAAATTACCAGCCAATTAAAAGCCAAAATATATTTCTGTTTGATAGGATCAAATTTTATCATCGGCAGAGTGCTTGAGTACAGAAAATATGAGGCCCGACTGTTCTAAATGTGCATACCTTGAACACGCAATATGCTCACACTCTTGGAGTTATTAGCACTAATTAGATGGCAACACTTGAAATTGAGCTGTTGATTTCATAAAGAAGAAGGGGTTATCACAGGTTAACAGCAGTAGATGAAAGTGGAAATATCAACAGTGGGTGTTGTGGTTCGATAATAGATGCACTTCCTTGCCTCATTAGTTTTTTAGAGCAGAAAGGTCTTGTAGACAATAAATATGATATGTAGGCCTCAAACACATGAACAGATTGCCTTTTTCTCTTATTCACAATTAAAGGTACCATTGAGATTTGAACTCGGATTGCTCGATTCAGAGTGCTAAGCACTAGACCATGGAATCTCAAGAAGACAGACCTTCAGTATAATGCTCACCAAATTCAGCAACACTGACAGGCTCCTATGCACTGATCATGCTGATGTATGCCTGGAGAACACAGTGAGAGGGGCTTTGAGAGCATTTTGAGGCCTTTAACTCCACCTCCAAAACAAGCTCCCCTCTGTGGCAGATAGAAAATGCAACCTAGGTGTATCCAACAACCATCTGTAACCAACCTTCCACGCAAACCAAAGGTTCAGTGTTTATGTTGGGCTCGTCTGGGATTTGAACCCAGGACCTCTCGCACCCAAAGCGAGAATCATACGCCTAGACCAACGAGCCATCTGTTACACTTTGATTGCATGCAAATTACCAGCCAATTAAAAGCCAAAATATATTTCTGTTTGATAGGATCAAATTTTATCATCGGCAGAGTGCTTGAGTACAGAAAATATGAGGCCCGACTGTTCTAAATGTGCATACCTTGAACACGCAATATGCTCACACTCTTGGAGTTATTAGCACTAATTAGATGGCAACACTTGAAATTGAGCTGTTGATTTCATAAAGAAGAAGGGGTTATCACAGGTTAACAGCAGTAGATGAAAGTGGAAATATCAACAGTGGGTGTTGTGGTTCGATTATAGCTGCACTTCCTTGCCTCATTAGTTTTTTAGAGCAGAAAGGTCTTGTAGACAATAAATATGATATGTAGGCCTCAAACACATGAACAGATTGCCTTTTTCTCTTATTCACAATTAAAGGTACCATTGAGATTTGAACTCGGATTGCTCGATTCAGAGTGCTAAGCACTAGACCATGGAATCTCAAGAAGACAGACCTTCAGTATAATGCTCACCAAATTCAGCAACACTGACAGGCTCCTATGCACTGATCATGCTGATGTATGCCTGGAGAACACAGTGAGAGGGGCTTTGAGAGCATTTTGAGGCCTTTAACTCCACCTCCAAAACAAGCTCCCCTCTGTGGCAGATAGAAAATGCAACCTAGGTGTATCCAACAACCATCTGTAACCAACCTTCCACGCAAACCAAAGGTTCAGTGTTTATGTTGGGCTCGTCTGGGATTTGAACCCAGGACCTCTCGCACCCAAAGCGAGAATCATACGCCTAGACCAACGAGCCATCTGTTACACTTTGATTGCATGCAAATTACCAGCCAATTAAAAGCCAAAATATATTTCTGTTTGATAGGATCAAATTTTATCATCGGCAGAGTGCTTGAGTACAGAAAATATGAGGCCCGACTGTTCTAAATGTGCATACCTTGAACACGCAATATGCTCACACTCTTGGAGTTATTAGCACTAATTAGATGGCAACACTTGAAATTGAGCTGTTGATTTCATAAAGAAGAAGGGGTTATCACAGGTTAACAGCAGTAGATGAAAGTGGAAATATCAACAGTGGGTGTTGTGGTTCGATAATAGATGCACTTCCTTGCCTCATTAGTTTTTTAGAGCAGAAAGGTCTTGTAGACAATAAATATGATATGTAGGCCTCAAACACATGAACAGATTGCCTTTTTCTCTTATTCACAATTAAAGGTACCATTGAGATTTGAACTCGGATTGCTCGATTCAGAGTGCTAAGCACTAGACCATGGAATCTCAAGAAGACAGACCTTCAGTATAATGCTCACCAAATTCAGCAACACTGACAGGCTCCTATGCACTGATCATGCTGATGTATGCCTGGAGAACACAGTGAGAGGGGCTTTGAGAGCATTTTGAGGCCTTTAACTCCACCTCCAAAACAAGCTCCCCTCTGTGGCAGATAGAAAATGCAACCTAGGTGTATCCAACAACCATCTGTAACCAACCTTCCACGCAAACCAAAGGTTCAGTGTTTATGTTGGGCTCGTCTGGGATTTGAACCCAGGACCTCTCGCACCCAAAGCGAGAATCATACGCCTAGACCAACGAGCCATCTGTTACACTTTGATTGCATGCAAATTACCAGCCAATTAAAAGCCAAAATATATTTCTGTTTGATAGGATCAAATTTTATCATCGGCAGAGTGCTTGAGTACAGAAAATATGAGGCCCGACTGTTCTAAATGTGCATACCTTGAACACGCAATATGCTCACACTCTTGGAGTTATTAGCACTAATTAGATGGCAACACTTGAAATTGAGCTGTTGATTTCATAAAGAAGAAGGGGTTATCACAGGTTAACAGCAGTAGATGAAAGTGGAAATATCAACAGTGGGTGTTGTGGTTCGATAATAGATGCACTTCCTTGCCTCATTAGTTTTTTAGAGCAGAAAGGTCTTGTAGACAATAAATATGATATGTAGGCCTCAAACACATGAACAGATTGCCTTTTTCTCTTATTCACAATTAAAGGTACCATTGAGATTTGAACTCGGATTGCTCGATTCAGAGTGCTAAGCACTAGACCATGGAATCTCAAGAAGACAGACCTTCAGTATAATGCTCACCAAATTGAGCAATTTCGGCAACACTGACAGGCTCCTATGCACTGATCATGCTGATGTATGCCTGGAGAACACAGTGAGAGGGGCTTTGAGAGCATTTTGAGGCCTTTAACTCCACCTCCAAAACAAGCTCCCCTCTGCGGCAGATTGCAAGTGCAACCTAGGTGTGATCTAGCAACCAGTCTGTAACCAAGCTTCCGCACAAACGAAAGCCTCAATGTATACCCTGGGCTCGTCCAGGATTTGAACCTGGGACCACTCACACCCAAAGTGAGAATCATACCCCTAGATCAACAAGCCATCCTATAACAATTTGACTGCGATACAAATTACCAGCCAATTAAAAGCCAAAATATATTTCTGTTTGATAAGATCAAATTTTGTCATCGGCAGAGTTCTTGAGCACTGAAAATATGCGGCCCGACTGTTCTAAATGTGCATACCTTGAACACACAATATGCTCACACTCTTGGAGTGATTTGCACTAATTAGATGGCAACACTTGAAATTGAGCTGTTGTTTTCATAAAGAAGTGCAAGAAGAAGGGGTTATCACAGGTTAACAGCAGTAGATGAAAGTGGAAATATCAACAGTGGGTGTTGTGGTTCGATAATAGATGCACTTCCTTGCCTCATTAGTTTTTTAGAGCAGAAAGGTCTTGTAGACAATAAATATGATATGTAGGCCTCAAACACATGAACAGATTGCCTTTTTCTCTTATTCACAATTAAAGGTACCATTGAGATTTGAACTCGGATTGCTCGATTCAGAGTGCTAAGCACTAGACCATGGAATCTCAAGAAGACAGACCTTCAGTATAATGCTCACCAAATTGAGCAATTTCGGCAACACTGACAGGCTCCTATGCACTGATCATGCTGATGTATGCCTGGAGAACACAGTGAGAGGGGCTTTGAGAGCATTTTGAGGCCTTTAACTCCACCTCCAAAACAAGCTCCCCTCTGTGGCAGATAGAAAATGCAACCTAGGTGTATCCAACAACCATCTGTAACCAACCTTCCACGCAAACCAAAGGCTCAGTGTTTATGTTGGGCTCGTCCGGGATTTGAACCCGGGACCTCTCGCACCCAAAGCGAGAATCATACCCCTAGACCAACGAGCCATCTGTTACACTTTGATTGCATGCAAATTACAAGCCAATTAAAAGCCAAAATATATTTCTGTTTGATAGGATCAAATTTTATCATCGGGAGAGTGCTTGAGTACAGAAAATATGCGGCACGACTGTTCTAAATGTGCATACCTTGAACACGCAATATGCTCACACTCTTGGAGTTATTAGCACTAATTAGATGGCAACCCTTGAAATTGAGCTGTTGATTTCATAAAGAAGAAGGGGTTATCACAGGTTAACAGCAGTAGATGAAAGTGGAAATATCAACAGTGGGTGTTGTGGTTCGATAATAGATGCACTTCCTTGCCTCATTAGTTTTTTAGAGCAGAAAGGTCTTTTAGACAATAAATATGATTTGTAGGCCTCAAACACATGAACAGATTGCCTTTTTCTCTTATTCACATTTAAAGGTACCATTGAGATTTGAACTCGGATTGCTCGATTCAGAGTGCTAAGCACTAGACCATGGAATCTAAAGAAGATAGATCTTCAGTATAATGCACACCTACCTGAGCAATTTCGGCCACACTTGGCAGGTTCCCATGCACTCTTCGTGCTGATGTATGCCTGGAGAACACAGAGAGAGGGGCTTTGAGAGCATTTTGAGGCCTTTAACTCCACCTCCAAAACAAGCTCCCCTCTGCGGCAGATTGCAAGTGCAACCTAGGTGTGACTAGCAACAGTCTGTAACCAAGCTTCCGCACAAACGAAAGCCTCAATGTATACCCTGGGCTCGTCCAGGATTTGAACCTGGGACCACTCACACCCAAAGTGAGAATCATACCCCTAGATCAACAAGCCATCCTATAACAATTTGCTGCGATACAAATTACCAGCCAATTAAAAGCCAAAATATATTTCTGTTTGATAAGATCAAATTTTGTCATCGGCAGAGTTCTTGAGCACTGAAAATATGCGGCCCGACTGTTCTAAATGTGCATACCTTGAACACACAATATGCTCACACTCTTGGAGTGATTTGCACTAATTAGATGGCAACACTTGAAATTGAGCTGTTGTTTTCATAAAGAAGTGCAAGAAGAAGGGGTTATCACAGGTTAACAGCAGTAGATGAAAGTGGAAATATCAACAGTGGGTGTTGTGGTTCGATTATAGCTGCACTTCCTTGCCTCATTAGTTTTTTAGAGCAGAAAGGTCTTGTAGACAATAAATATGATATGTAGGCCTCAAACACATGAACAGATTGCCTTTTTCTCATATTCACAATTAAAGGTACCATTGAGATTTGAACTCGGATTGCTCGATTCAGAGTGCTAAGCACTAGACCATGGAATCTCAAGAAGACAGACCTTCAGTATAATGCTCACCAAATTGAGCAATTTCGGCAACACTGACAGGCTCCTATGCACTGATCATGCTGATGTATGCCTGGAGAACACAGTGAGAGGGGCTTTGAGAGCATTTTGAGGCCTTTAACTCCACCTCCAAAACAAGCTCCCCTCTGTGGCAGATAGAAAATGCAACCTAGGTGTATCCAACAACCATCTGTAACCAACCTTCCACGCAAACCAAAGGCTCAGTGTTTATGTTGGGCTCGTCCGGGATTTGAACCCGGGACCTCTCGCACCCAAAGCGAGAATCATACCCCTAGACCAACGAGCCATCTGTTACACTTTGATTGCATGCAAATTACCAGCCAATTAAAAGCCAAAATATATTTCTGTTTGATAGGATCAAATTTTATCATCGGCAGAGTGCTTGAGTACAGAAAATATGAGGCCCGACTGTTCTAAATGTGCATACCTTGAACACGCAATATGCTCACACTCTTGGAGTTATTAGCACTAATTAGATGGCAACACTTGAAATTGAGCTGTTGATTTCATAAAGAAGAAGGGGTTATCACAGGTTAACAGCAGTAGATGAAAGTGGAAATATCAACAGTGGGTGTTGTGGTTCGATAATAGATGCACTTCCTTGCCTCATTAGTTTTTTAGAGCAGAAAGGTCTTGTAGACAATAAATATGATATGTAGGCCTCAAACACATGAACAGATTGCCTTTTTCTCTTATTCACAATTAAAGGTACCATTGAGATTTGAACTCGGATTGCTCGATTCTGAGTGCTAAGCACTAGACCATGGAATCTCAAGAAGACAGACCTTCAGTATAATGCTCACCAAATTGAGCAATTTCGGCAACACTGACAGGCTCCTATGCACTGATCATGCTGATGTATGCCTGGAGAACACAGTGAGAGGGGCTTTGAGAGCATTTTGAGGCCTTTAACTCCACCTCCAAAACAAGCTCCCCTCTGCGGCAGATTGCAAGTGCAACCTAGGTGTGATCTAGCAACCAGTCTGTAACCAAGCTTCCGCACAAACGAAAGCCTCAATGTATACCCTGGGCTCGTCCAGGATTTGAACCTGGGACCACTCACACCCAAAGTGAGAATCATACCCCTAGATCAACAAGCCATCCTATAACAATTTGACTGCGATACAAATTACCAGCCAATTAAAAGCCAAAATATATTTCTGTTTGATAAGATCAAATTTTGTCATCGGCAGAGTTCTTGAGCACTGAAAATATGCGGCCCGACTGTTCTAAATGTGCATACCTTGAACACACAATATGCTCACACTCTTGGAGTGATTTGCACTAATTAGATGGCAACACTTGAAATTGAGCTGTTGTTTTCATAAAGAAGTGCAAGAAGAAGGGTTATCACAGGTTAACAGCAGTAGATGAAAGTGGAAATATCAACAGTGGGTGTTGTGGTTCGATTATAGCTGCACTTCCTTGCCTCATTAGTTTTTTAGAGCAGAAAGGTCTTGTAGACAATAAATATGATATGTAGGCCTCAAACACATGAACAGATTGCCTTTTTCTCTTATTCACAATTAAAGGTACCATTGAGATTTGAACTCGGATTGCTCGATTCAGAGTGCTAAGCACTAGACCATGGAATCTCAAGAAGACAGACCTTCAGTATAATGCTCACCAAATTGAGCAATTTCGGCAACACTGACAGGCTCCTATGCACTGATCATGCTGATGTATGCCTGGAGAACACAGTGAGAGGGGCTTTGAGAGCATTTTGAGGCCTTTAACTCCACCTCCAAAACAAGCTCCCCTCTGTGGCAGATAGAAAATGCAACCTAGGTGTGATCCAACAACCAGTCTGTAACCAACCTTCCACACAAACCAAAGGCTCAGTGTTTATGTTGGGCTCGTCCAGGATTTGAACCCGGGACCTCTCGCACCCAAAGCGAGAATCATACCCCTAGACCAACGAGCCATCCTGTTACACTTTGATTGCGATGCAAATTACCAGCCAATTAAAAGCCAAAATATATTTCTGTTTGATAGGATCAAATTTTATCATCGGCAGAGTGCTTGAGTACAGAAAATATGCGGCACGACTGTTCTAAATGTGCATACCTTGAACACGCAATATGCTCACACTCTTGGAGTTATTAGCACTAATTAGATGGCAACACTTGAAATTGAGCTGTTGATTTCATAAAGATGCAAGAAGAGGGTTATCACAGGTTAACAGCAGTAGATGAAAGTGGAAATATCAACAGTGGGTGTTGTGGTTCGATAATAGATGCACTTCCTTGCCTCATTAGTTTTTTAGAGCAGAAAGGTCTTGTAGACAATAAATATGATTTGTAGGCCTCAAACACATGAACAGATTGCCTTTTTCTCTTATTCACATTTAAAGGTACCATTGAGATTTGAACTCGGATTGCTCGATTCAGAGTGCTAAGCACTAGACCATGGAATCTAAAGAAGATAGATCTTCAGTATAATGCACACCTACCTGAGCAATTTCGGCCACACTTGACAGGCTCCCATGCACTCTTCGTGCTGATGTATGCCTGGAGAACACAGTGAGAGGGGCTTTGAGAGCATTTTGAGGCCTTTAACTCCACCTCCAAAACAAGCTCCCCTCTGCGGCAGATAGCAAATGCAACCTAGGTGTGACTCAGCAACCAGTCTGTAACCAAGCTTCCGCACAAACCAAAGCCTCAATGTTTACGCTGGGCTCGTCCAGGATTTGAACCCGGGACCTCTCGCACCCAAAGCGAGAATCATACCCCTAGACCAACAAGCCATCCTGTAACACTTTGATTGCGATACAAATTACCAGCCAATTAAAAGCCAAAATATATTTCTGTTTGATAAGATCAAATTTTATCATCGGCAGAGTTCTTGAGCACTGAAAATATGCGGCCCGACTGTTCTAAATGTGCATACCTTGAACACACAATATGCTCACACTCTTGGAGTGATTTGCACTAATTAGATGGCAACACTTGAAATTGAGCTGTTGTTTTCATAAAGAAGTGCAAGAAGAAGGGGTTATCACAGGTTAACAGCAGTAGATGAAAGTGGAAATATCAACAGTGGGTGTTGTGGTTCGATTATAGCTGCACTTCCTTGCCTCATTAGTTTTTTAGAGCAGAAAGGTCTTGTAGACAATAAATATGATATGTAGGCCTCAAACACATGAACAGATTGCCTTTTTCTCTTATTCACAATTAAAGGTACCATTGAGAT
This sequence comes from Myxocyprinus asiaticus, assembly GCF_019703515.2. Classification (NCBI taxonomy): domain Eukaryota; kingdom Metazoa; phylum Chordata; class Actinopteri; order Cypriniformes; family Catostomidae; genus Myxocyprinus; species Myxocyprinus asiaticus. Next base: position 866,588 of record NC_059388.1, read on the forward strand.
TTGAACTCGGATTGCTCGATTCAGAGTGCTAAGCACTAGACCATGGAATCTCAAGAAGACAGATCTTCAGTATAATGCTCACCAAATTGAGCAATTTCGGCCACACTTGACAGGCTCCTATGCACTGATCATGCTGATGTATGCCTGGAGAACACAGTGAGAGGGGCTTTGAGAGCATTTTGAGGCCTTTAACTCCACCTCCAAAACAAGCTCCCCTCTGTGGCAGATAGAAAATGCAACCTAGGTGTGATCCAGCAACCAGTCTGTAACCAACCTTCCACGCAAACCAAAGGCTCAGTGTTTATGTTGGGCTCGTCCGGGATTTGAACCCGGGACCTCTCGCACCCAAAGCGAGAATCATACCCCTAGACCAACGAGCCATCCTGTTACACTTTGATTGCGATGCAAATTACCAGCCAATTAAAAGCCAAAATATATTTCTGTTTGATAGGATCAAATTTTATCATCGGCAGAGTGCTTGAGTACAGAAAATATGCAGGCCCGACTGTTCTAAATGTGCATACCTTGAACACGCAATATGCTCACACTCTTGGAGTTATTAGCACTAATTAGATGGCAACACTTGAAATTGAGCTGTTGATTTCATAAAGAAGTGCAAGAAGAAGGGTTATCACAGGTTAACAGCAGTAGATGAAAGTGGAAATATCAACAGTGGGTGTTGTGGTTCGATAATAGATGCACTTCCTTGCCTCATTAGTTTTTTAGAGCAGAAAGGTCTTGTAGACAATAAATATGATATGTAGGCCTCAAACACATGAACAGATTGCCTTTTTCTCTTATTCACAATTAAAGGTACCATTGAGATTTGAACTCGGATTGCTCGATTCAGAGTGCTAAGCACTAGACCATGGAATCTCAAGAAGACAGACCTTCAGTATAATGCTCACCAAATTGAGCAATTTCGGCAACACTGACAGGCTCCTATGCACTGATCATGCTGATGTATGCCTGGAGAACACAGTGAGAGGGGCTTTGAGAGCATTTTGAGGCCTTTAACTCCACCTCCAAAACAAGCTCCCCTCTGCGGCAGATTGCAAGTGCAACCTAGGTGTGACTAGCAACAGTCTGTAACCAAGCTTCCGCACAAACGAAAGCCTCAATGTATACCCTGGGCTCGTCCAGGATTTGAACCTGGGACCACTCACACCCAAAGTGAGAATCATACCCCTAGATCAAAAAGCCTCCTATAACAATTTGCTGCGATACAAATTACCAGCCAATTAAAAGCCAAAATATATTTCTGTTTGATAAGATCAAATTTTGTCATCGGCAGAGTTCTTGAGCACTGAAAATATGCGGCCCGACTGTTCTAAATGTGCATACCTTGAACACACAATATGCTCACACTCTTGGAGTGATTTGCACTAATTAGATGGCAACACTTGAAATTGAGCTGTTGTTTTCATAAAGAAGTGCAAGAAGAAGGGGTTATCACAGGTTAACAGCAGTAGATGAAAGTGGAAATATCAACAGTGGGTGTTGTGGTTCGATTATAGCTGCACTTCCTTGCCTCATTAGTTTTTTAGAGCAGAAAGGTCTTGTAGACAATAAATATGATATGTAGGCCTCAAACACATGAACAGATTGCCTTTTTCTCTTATTCACAATTAAAGGTACCATTGAGATTTGAACTCGGATTGCTCGATTCAGAGTGCTAAGCACTAGACCATGGAATCTCAAGAAGACAGACCTTCAGTATAATGCTCACCAAATTGAGCAATTTCGGCAACACTGACAGGCTCCTATGCACTGATCATGCTGATGTATGCCTGGAGAACACAGTGAGAGGGGCTTTGAGAGCATTTTGAGGCCTTTAACTCCACCTCCAAAACAAGCTCCCCTCTGTGGCAGATAGAAAATGCAACCTAGGTGTATCCAACAACCATCTGTAACCAACCTTCCACACAAACCAAAGGCTCAGTGTTTATGTTGGGCTCGTCCGGGATTTGAACCCGGGACCTCTCGCACCCAAAGCGAGAATCATACCCCTAGACCAACGAGCCATCTGTTACACTTTGATTGCATGCAAATTACCAGCCAATTAAAAGCCAAAATATATTTCTGTTTGATAGGATCAAATTTTATCATCGGCAGAGTGCTTGAGTACAGAAAATATGAGGCCCGACTGTTCTAAATGTGCATACCTTGAACACGCAATATGCTCACACTCTTGGAGTTATTAGCACTAATTAGATGGCAACACTTGAAATTGAGCTGTTGATTTCATAAAGAAGAAGGGGTTATCACAGGTTAACAGCAGTAGATGAAAGTGGAAATATCAACAGTGGGTGTTGTGGTTCGATAATAGATGCACTTCCTTGCCTCATTAGTTTTTTAGAGCAGAAAGGTCTTGTAGACAATAAATATGATTTGTAGGCCTCAAACACATGAACAGATTGCCTTTTTCTCTTATTCACATTTAAAGGTACCATTGAGATTTGAACTCGGATTGCTCGATTCAGAGTGCTAACCACTACACCATGGAATCTAAAGAAGATAGATCTTCAGTATAATGCACACCTACCTGAGCAATTTCGGCCACACTTGGAGGTTCCCATGCACTCTTCGTGCTGATGTATGCCTGGAGAACACAGAGAGAGGGGCTTTGAGAGCATTTTGAGGCCTTTAACTCCACCTCCAAAACAAGCTCCCCTCTGCGGCAGATTGCAAGTGCAACCTAGGTGTGACTAGCAACAGTCTGTAACCAAGCTTCCGCACAAACGAAAGCCTCAATGTATACCCTGGGCTCGTCCAGGATTTGAACCTGAGACCACTCACACCCAAAGTGAGAATCATACCCCTAGATCAAAAAGCCTCCTATAACAATTTGCTGCGATACAAATTACCAGCCAATTAAAAGCCAAAATATATTTCTGTTTGATAAGATCAAATTTTGTCATCGGCAGAGTTCTTGAGCACTGAAAATATGCGGCCCGACTGTTCTAAATGTGCATACCTTGAACACACAATATGCTCACACTCCTGGAGTGATTTGCACTAATTAGATGGCAACACTTGAAATTGAGCTGTTGTTTTCATAAAGAAGTGCAAGAAGAAGGGGTTATCACAGGTTAACAGCAGTAGATGAAAGTGGAAATATCAACAGTGGGTGTTGTGGTGCGATTATAGCTGCACTTCCTTGCCTCATTAGTTTTTTAGAGCAGAAAGGTCTTGTAGACAATAAATATGATATGTAGGCCTCAAACACATGAACAGATTGCCTTTTTCTCTTATTCACAATTAAAGGTACCATTGAGATTTGAACTCGGATTGCTCGATTCAGAGTGCTAAGCACTAGACCATGGAATCTCAAGAAGACAGACCTTCAGTATAATGCTCACCAAATTGAGCAATTTCGGCAACACTGACAGGCTCCTATGCACTGATCATGCTGATGTATGCCTGGAGAACACAGTGAGAGGGGCTTTGAGAGCATTTTGAGGCCTTTAACTCCACCTCCAAAACAAGCTCCCCTCTGTGGCAGATAGAAAATGCAACCTAGGTGTATCCAACAACCATCTGTAACCAACCTTCCACGCAAACCAAAGGTTCAGTGTTTATGTTGGGCTCGTCTGGGATTTGAACCCGGGACCTCTCGCACCCAAAGCGAGAATCATACGCCTAGACCAACGAGCCATCTGTTACACTTTGATTGCATGCAAATTACCAGCCAATTAAAAGCCAAAATATATTTCTGTTTGATAGGATCAAATTTTATCATCGGCAGAGTGCTTGAGTACAGAAAATATGAGGCCCGACTGTTCTAAATGTGCATACCTTGAACACGCAATATGCTCACACTCTTGGAGTGATTTGCACTAATTAGATGGCAACACTTGAAACTGAGCTGTTGTTTTCATAAAGAAGTGCAAGAAGAAGGGTTTATCACAGGTTAACAGCAGCAGATGAAAGAGGAAATATCAACAGTGGATGTTGTGGTTCGATTATAGCTGCACTTCCTTGCCTCATTAATTTTATAGAGCAGAAAGTTCTTGTAGACAATAAATATGATTTGTAGTCCTCAAACACATGAACAAATTGCCTTTTTCACTTATTCACAACTAAAGGTACCATTGAGATTTCAACTCGGATTGCTGGATTCAGAGTGGTAAACACTACACCATGGAACCTAAAACGGATAGATCTTCAGTATAATGCTCACACAACTGAGCATTTTCGGTCACACTGGCAGGCTCCGATGCACTCTTCAGGCTGATGTATGCCTGGAGAACACAGAGAGAGGGGTTTTGAGAGCATTTTGAGGCCTTTACCGCCACCTCCAAAAAAACTCCCTTAAACTCCCCTTTGTGGCCGATACGGGGATCGAAACTACTACCTAGGTGTGATTAGTACCAGTCTGTAACCAACCAAACACCTTAACATTGCTTGGCTGAAAATCTAATAAAAAACATTTCTAGATGCAGTGTGTGCTTCAAGAGGACGACCTAAATCCCTGAAAGCTCTTGTAGCTAACCTTCCTCACAAACCAAAGCCTCAATGTATACCCTGGGCTTGTCCGTGATTTGAAAGCGGGTCCTCTCGCACCCTCAGCGAGAATCATACCCCTAGACCAACAAACCACAAATAATATCTTGCTTGGCTGCAAATTACCAGCCAATTAAATGCCAAAATATATTTCCATGGGGGCCGGGCTGTGGCGGAGCCGGTGTTGTTGCTGCAGGAGTACGCCCTTGGCAAAGAGCAGACAGGGTGCGGGGTCTTAAGCCACATCAGGGCAGGATATTTTGTAAGGCCTCCATCTGCTTCTTCCCCGCCGAGAACTTCTGGGCAAAGTCCTCGACAGCATCAACCTGGGAAATGGGGGCATCAAGGAACCATGCCTTGTCCGCCTCTCCCATCTCTACCAAGTTGAGCCAAAGTTGGCGCTCCTGGACCACCAGGGTGGACATCGCCTGCCCGAGAGACTGCGCCGTGAGAGCAAGGTCGGTCGCCGAGCGCAGTTCCTGCATCAATCCCGGGTCAGAACTACCCTCGTGCAGTAATTTTGGTGCCTTGGCTTTTTGTACTTTCAGGATAGCAATGGCGTGCAGGGTCGGAGGCGGCTTGTCCAGCGGCACCGCAAGCCACAGTCTTCAGGGACGACGTAATCCTAAAGGCCCTGTACAGGAGCTTCGGGTGCCCACACCAGGTTTTGGTGCTCTGCAGACAATAGTGCACCGCGAGTGCCTTATCCACCTGGGGGATCACCGAATACCCTCTGGCCGCACCGCCATCGAGGGTAGTGAGAGCGGGGGAGCTGAAAGACTGGGACCGGGCAGTAAAAGGTGTCTCCCATGATCTTGTCAGCTCCTCAAGCACTTCTGGGAAGAAAGGAACGGGGGAGGGGCGTGGCCTTGGGCGACGCCCCGTGCCCAGGAACCGATTGTCGAGCCGCGAGGTTTCAGGGGAGAGTGGAGGGTTCCACTCTAGCCCAACACTCACGGCCACCTGGGAAAGCATGTCCATCATTTCCGCATCGGCGTGAGACTGGGCGACCGTTCCCGAAGGAGGAATCCGAGCCGACACCTCTGTGTCAGACAGGACGAGCCCGCTCTCCGATGCTGCACTCGATAACTCATCGTCTTCCAGAGCTCCGAACGAGAAGTCGAACTCACACTGAGACGAGCCGCCGGTCTCGTGCGAGAGCCAGGGCAAGCGAGCGTGCTGGGGAATGGGAGGTCCGTGGGGGGATACCCAGCTCTTACAAAAGCAAGCTGCGACCAAAACATTGCCATGGTCATGTTCTCGCAATGAGGACATGACTCATCCACGAATGATGTCTCCGAGTGGGCAGTGCCCAGACACGTAAGACAGCGATCGTGGCCGTCAGAAGTGGAGAGATATTGACTGCATCCAGGAATAACACACAAATGGAAAGGCATCTTTAAAAAGACGTTCCGTGTGTGCTGCTCTTTTAGAAAGAAAATATACTATTTTTTTTAGAATTTACTCTTTTAGTTGTTTCTGCCGAAGCGCCCAGGGGCATTCTCTGCACTCCACGGGTGCAGAGGGGGAGAAGCCACTGAAACGCGCCGTAGAATCCAGCAGATGAGGTGAATGAACTTCGCGGATGAATTCAGCTTCAATGAATAGAACCGCTAGGCTCCAAAGAGAAAATCTGAATGAGTGGTTGCATACCAGCTCCTTTTATACCCGTATGTCTGGGGGAGTGGCATGCAAATTCCACTCGCCAATTCTCATTAGCCTTTTTTCAAAAAAGCAGAGGTGTTTGGGGCTCCCATGAGTGACCCCTAGTGTCACTACATCGACACAACGTCGAGTGAGTGACAGATAGGGAACTGTGTCATAATGTGTAAATGAAATGAGTGGCAATTACAAGAAATGTCCAATAGAGGGCATCCAAGCTCCATTGTTGAATGATTCCCCACATAACACTTCAGTGGAGAATGGGCTGCTCCTTGCTGCAAGTTCATGAGTTTGAACCCTTGTCCAGTCGAATCCCATAGAAAAATGCAAAGCAAACAAATGTGTCCCCACTCAAGATATACATCCACTGAGGTGCGGATGCAATCTTTTTTATTAAAATATATAGTTTTATATGGACAAATTAGAACATTTAATGTCTTATGCAATGAGCGGATTAATTACCACTAGACCACACAGTCAGACACCTTTAAACCGGCGCTGATTGATGTACTTTTCCACTAACTTAAAAGTTTGCATACCCTTGGAGAATTGGTAATATATGTACCATTTTTAAAGAAAACATGAGTGAGCAGTCAAAACACATTTCTTTTATTTCTTATGGGATTCATATTCAACTGTAGGTTATAACAAAATGGCACAATCATAAAACAAAACATGGCAACAAAGAAAAAAAAAAAGAAATGACCCCTGTTCAAAAGTCTGCATATCCTTAGTTCTTAATACTGTGTATTGCCCCCTTTAGCATCATTGACAGCATGCGGTCTTTTGTAATAGTTGTCTATGAGGCCCCAAATTCTTGCAGGTGGTATAGCTGCCCATTCGTATTGGCAAAATGCCTCCAGATCATGCAAAGTCTTTGGTCATCTTTCATGAACCGCACGTTTGAGATCTCCCCAGAGTGGCTCGATGATATTAGGGTCAGGAGATTGTGATGACCACTCCAGAACCTTCACCTTTTTCTGCTATAACCACTGGAGGGTCAACTTGGCCTTGTGCTTAGGGTCATTGTCGTGCTGGAAAGTCCAAGAGCATCCCATGCGCAGCTTTCGTGCAGAAGAATGCAAATTGTCTGTCAGTATTTTCTGATAGCATGCTGCATTCATCTTGCCATCAATTTTCACAAGATTCCCTGTACCTTTAGAGCTCACACACCCCCAAAACATCAGTGATCCACCACCATGCTTCACAGTGGGGATTGTATTCTTTTCACTATAGGCCTTGTTGACCCCTCTCCAAACATAGCGCTTATGGTTGTGACCATAAAGCTTTATCTTGGTCTCATCACTCCAAATTACAGTGTGCCAGAAGCTGAGAGGCATGTCAAGGTGTTGTCGGGCATATTGCAACTGGGCTTTTTTGTGGCATTGGTGCAGTAGAGGCTTCTTTCTGGCAACTCGACCATGCAGCTCATTTTTATTCAAGTATTGTCATATTGTGCTCCTTCAAACAACCACACCGTCTTTTTCCAGAGCAGCCTGTATTTCTCCTGAGGTTACCTGTGGGTTTTTCTTTGTATCCCAAATAATTCTTCTGGCAGTTGTGGCTGAAATCTTTCTTGGTCTACCTGACCTTGGCTTGGTATCAAGAGATCCCCGAATTTTCCACTTCTTAATAAGTGATTGAACAGTACTGACTGGCATTTTCAAGGCTTTTGATATCTTTTTATATCCTTTTCCATCTTTGTAAAGTTCCATTACCTTGTTACGCAGGTCTTTTGACAGTTCTTTTCTGCTCCCCATGGCTGAGTATCTAGCCTGCTCAGTGCATCCATGTGAGAGCTAACAAACTCATTGACTATTTATACACAGACACTAATTGCAATTTAAAGAGCCACAGGTGTGGGAAATTAACCTTTAATTGCCATTTAAACCTGTGTGTGTCACCTTGTGTGTCTCTAACAAGCCCAAACATTCAAGGGTATGTAAACTTTTGATCAGGGCCATTTGGGTGATTTCTGTTATCATTATGTTTGAGCAGTCAAACAACTATGTGATAATAAATAGCTTCATATGATCACTATCCTTAAATAAAAGACAGTTTTTTTGCATGATCAGTCATATTTTCAAAATCAATGCCAAAATTTCACAACTTCTGCCAGGGTATGCAAACTTTTGAGCACAACTGAATAATATCTCATGACCGTAGCACACATAGAGATGAAGTTGTCAATTTTATTGTTAAATATTTATTTTAAAGCTTGAATTGATCACCAAGAATGACTTTTTATCAAAGCAGCCATTTAAAATAATCTTTTACTAGCACTCATCGTTGCTGTGCGACTTCAAACGCTGTGTTTCATGAGCATGACGTTGTTATTTTGCTAGCCATCATAAACAGATCTTTAACTTAGTGTTTCACAACTGGTGAGTCCGGACTGGGTCACGGACAGCAGGGAAAGAACAATGCCATGGTTCTCCCATTGAAGATTTTTCAGGGGCTGCCCAAGTGATAGCCTATTTAGGACTGCCGAGGCAAACTGAATGATAATCTCGCAGCTAAAGGCTTCTCATCTGCACTGCGATATCTTCACTGTGCGATTTAAGCTTTCGCACGAGTGTAACGGAACCAGCTAACGCTTATGCTCTGCTTGTCTTGATATTGCGGTGCACAGACCTCAAAACTGATGAGATCAATTTCAGTTCTAGTGAGACTTTTCTTGTTTAAAGCATTACGGATAAACTCAAGTCAAACCTCTCAAACAGTAGGAAGCCCTGAACATGCCAAACAGCACTGAGGAAAAGAGCAACACTGTGTTATGCGCTAAAAAAATTTTTTTCATATATTTTTTTCACCTTTACAAAATTGTTTTATGATTTTACATGAGTAAAAGTAACTGATATATTTTTACAAAATGTTAGTTTCATGTGAAATAATTCTATATGTAGAATCTATTACACATAATTTTTATATTAACAGTGGCAGTTGTAGTTAAAATCTCAATGTGTTTAGGCTAGAATTTTATCATATATACTATAGTTTATTATTATTATATATTATTATAGACTAGCAACATTCACCTAACTATGGTAATGGCCTTTCCTCCTGTGTATATAGGTTATGTTTGAATGATTTTTGAAATTAGGAAACAAACGGCATAATAATGGGCTCATTTAAATAAATATGCTCTTTATTTTTTAAAAGGGGGGAAAGAAAACTTCCTATAGCTTTTGTCAACAACAAATAATGCATGCCTTTATACTTGAAAACCATGAACAATACTATGCAAGATAAAAGGAAATGCGACCCAGGATACATTAAATGTGTAATGTGTAAACTGTGTAATGATGTGTAAACTGTGTTGTGTAAATCAGATGTTTATTGTAATTGTCATACTGCTATGTTGCTTGGAACCGCACCCAAGACTTTCACCCACTGTTGCACTTGTGTATATGGTTGAGTGACAATAAAGGGATTTGATTTTATTTGAAATACAGGTTACGTTTTTACGTTTTTACTAATCGCCACTTGATTTCCAAAGTAAAATCTGGGTCCCAAAGCAAAACCAGTTGAGAACCACTTCTTTAACTTTATATGTCGTTCTTTTGATAAACACAGTTAACTGAATAACACAGATACAGATACTTAGACTTTACAAAACAGACTGTGCATATGCGAGAAGTTGACGAAAGAGGGATCCTTCTAGACACAACCGATTTTGCGATCTTGCCAGTTCAACCAATCTCCGCATTATTTGCGGTAGCTTGCCATTTTTATAATTCCCACAAATATTTCCCAAAAAACCCCCCGCATATCTGAGGGATTCCCATCGCTTTCCTTCATGTTAGACAGCAGCCAAACAAGTGCTTGAAAGCAGTTGTAAAATTTCAAAATATACAGTTAATCTACATATTAACGGTGTATCCTTCTAAACATTTGTGGCACCGCAGACAGCACAAACATCACAACTTACATTTAATTTTCACCCTGCTGCTGAGAATGAGACAAAAAACCCCGCATTTATACAAAGAAACATTCACTTAAAATCCCCATTAGTTGTGTAATAAAATGTGATTAGAATTTGAAGTGTTATTAATACAGTATTTTTGGTAAATGACTTCTGTGCTCATATTAAAGAATTACATTTGTTCATTTAATTTAAAGCCGGTTTATGGATAAATAAAAATGGTAAATAACTTCATTACAGTATAATCTTTAGATCTCTGAATGGTGATATTTAGACAACATTATGCCAAGACATCGAAGATGCTAAATTGCGAACAGATTTTTAAATATTGAACGGTGTTACCATGGCGATTCACTAAATTAATGGAAAAAATAGGCAAACCGGAAGCGTCTCATATCTTCTGTGTGCATTGTGTGATTTAGATTAAAATTGAGTTGTATGTTTTTTCTTGGGGGCTAATAACATGGATGTGGCTATTGTGGGTCACAGTCATAGTGCCACCAACTGGCAGCAGGAAGTGTAGCACTTACAACAGACTTTGAAAAAGTTATCTTACGTTTACCTAAATTGCTTAAATTGTTTAAACACTGCTGATGGAAAATTTTGTGAAGTTGTAGTCAAACTGGAATGATGGCATATATCTATTAATCACTGTATGATTAGGGTCCAAGTTTACATTAATGTTGAGTTGTTGCTGTGTCCATCATTGTTTGTTTTCTGAAAGCCACCGAGTGGAAATGGACCCATGGTGCGAGGTGCGAGGACCCTATTGTATCTGCTTCATTTATTATTATTATTAGGGCCCGAGCACCGAGGTGCGAGGACCCTATTGTATCTGCTCCGTTTATTATTATTATTATTCTGTATTCTTTTCCAAAGTGAATCACATTTTTGAGGGCATAAACATACTCGAAAACTCATGAAACTTTGGACACGCGTCAGAAGTGGCGAAAATTGACATCTGATATGGGTTTCAGAATGAGGTGTGGCAAAATGGCTCGATAGCGCCATTTACAAAATGTCAACATTGTGCGAGGACCCAATTGTATCTGCTCCATTTATTATTAGGTCCCAAGCACCGATGGTGCGAGGACCTTATTGTTCTTCTAGGCGTTTCTTATTTTTTCCCAAATAAATCGCATTTTTGAGGGCCTAAACATACTCAAAAACTCAGGAAACTTTGCACACGCATCAGAAGTGGAAAGAATTTACATCTGATATGGGTTTCAGAATTAGGTGTGGCAAAATGGCTTGATAGCGCCACCTACAAACTTTCAACGATGTGCGCTTTACACTATGTTTCACCTACATGTACGAAAATTGGTACACATGTGTAACATGCTCGAAAACACATGAAACTTTGCACACATCTCAGAAGTGGGGAAAATGTACATCTGATACTGGTTTTAGAATTAATTGTGGCAAAATGGCTCGATAGCGCCACCTACAAAATTTCAACGAAGCAGCCCTCACGCCACGTTTCACCTACACGTAAGAAAATTGGTAGGCATATGTAACATGTCAACACGTACAAAAAAATCTCTTAGAACCATATCCTAAACCCAACAGGAAGTCAGCCATTATGATTTTCCTGTTCAATTTTTGCCATTTCCAGGCCTTGTACTTTAACAAACTCCTCCTAGAGATTAAATCAGATCAACATCATATTCGGTCAGTCTAATCTAAAGGCCTTTGTGATGCTAAATTGCGAAGCTTTTGACTTTTCTTTGAACGGCGTGTCCGTGGCGGCCTGGCATAGTTTGATGTTTCGCCATGAAAAAGGAAGTTGTTGTAACTCAAACATACAATATCCAATCATCCCCATACTTCACGTTTAATGACAGTCCCGGCCTGACAGAGGTGGGTAGAGTAGCCAAAAACTGTACTCTACAATTACTTAAAAAAAATAATTACTCAAGTAGAAGTAAAAGTACTAACATAAGTAATTACTTGAGTAAGAGTTAGAAAGTATCCAATTAAAAGAGTACTCAAGTAGTGAGTAACTCGTTAATTTCACAAATGACATAATAGATGTTATCTACCCTATATTACATTACATAATACACATTGAACATGTATTTCAGAATTATTATTAATGGAAATTCTGTCATCATTCACCATCATGTTGTTCCAAACCCATATGACTTTCTTTCTTCCATGCAACACAATAAGGATATAGTAACTATTTACTTTCAGTGAATTTATTTTTCTCCATTTTTTGAAAGTGAATGGTGACTGAGACTGTCAATCCCTAACATTCTGTCTAACATATTTTGTGTTCCACAGAATACAGAAGGTCACATGGGTTTGGAACAACATGAAGGTAGGGAAATTATGAGCTATCACTTTAAAGAGATAGTTTACCCAAAAATGCAAATTCTCTCATCATTTACACACCCTCATGCCATCCCAGATATGGATGACTTCCTTTCTTCTGCTGAACACAAATTAAGATTTTTAGAAGAATATTTTAGCTCTGTAGGCCAACATTTTGATGCTCCAAAAAGCACATAAAGGCAGCATAAAAGTAATTCATACGACTCCAGTAGTTAAATCCATATCTTCAGTAGTGATATGATAGGTGTGGGTGAGAAACAGATCAATATTTGTCATTTATTGCTACACAGCAGGGGGCGATATGCGGAGAAGAATGTGAATCACCAAAAACACAAGATGAAGCATGTGAAAGTGATCACATCGCTTCTGAAGATACTGGTTTAACAACTGGAGTCTTATGGATTACTTTTATGCTGACTTATGTGATTTTGTTTAGCTTTAAAATGTTGCCACCCATTCACTTGCATTGTATGGACCAAAAGAGCTGACACAACACAATATACAATATACACCTAATAATATACAATATACAGCATACACAAAATAAGAAGACGGTATAAAATAATATACAATATACAGTACACACAAATAAGATGACTGTATACAATAAAAATACACTGTGCACTTTGCGGTTGAGGGCGGTGCTGTTGCCGTACCAGACAGTGATGCAGCCAGTCAGGATGCTCTCTACAGTGCTGGTGTAGAACCGTGTGAGGATGTGGTGTTTCATTCCAAACTTCCTCAGCCATCTCAGGAAGAAGAGGCGCTGGTGAGCCTTCTTCACAACGGCCTCAGTGTGGACTTAAATGTGTATAAGTGTGTGCATGTGTGTGTGTGTGTGTGTGTGTGTGTTCATAGCTGGGTCATAATTCCCGATTTTTAGTATGAGGTGATTCTCCCATTTATTTATTCATTCTTAGACTCATTCATTCATACATTCATGAATGCAAGTACTACGCCCACACTGCAATGACACATGTAAGACTACCTTTATTGTTTTTACAGTTTTGCTGTTGTTGTTTTTTTTAAGTAAAAAGTGACTGATTTATTACACTAAAAAAAAAAAAAAACTGGGTCCAAGTGACACATTGGCTGCTTTTCAACCTCTTGACCACCAGATGTTACTAGTATGCAATGTGTTGAAAAGCTTTGAATATTGAACCATTTTATGATAGGGTGACCAGACGTCCCCGTTTTCCGGGGACAGTCCCGATTTTTGACGGTTTGTCCCTGACTGGAGCTGTCCCCGTAAATGTCCTCATTTTTAATGCATGTTCAAAACAGTCCGCAAAGTGAAAATACATGCTAAGAAAATACATGGCAACAAGGTTAATCGTGTGCTGTTTATTTTGACCAACAGAGGGAGCTGCTCGCTATAGCAGCTTTAAGTCATTTGTCTTCCTTTACTGATTACTTGTTTGCGCCAGTTTTGCCATTATTCTGGACCAGAGAGCAAGTGCAGTTGAAAAGAAAAATCATTATCAGCTTCGAGGTGAGGCACATACTAGCTATGTTATAAATAAGTTATATTGTTATGTATTATATAAAATTAATGCATTTAAAGTAAAAATATGACATTAATAACATGGGAAAATAAATGAAATGTATAATAAAGTATCTGCAAAGAACAACAGTAAATGTAAGTCATCACATTACAGCACAGATTACATTGCGCCTTGTTGGGAAACAAGTGACTGAAAAGAAGCATCATAAGCATAAGAGTTGATCAAAATAAAATGTATAATTAAAAAAAAAACAGGTCCATATGAGATAACTGATAGAAACAGTAAGGTGAAATAGTGTAGTAATTATTATTATTATTATTATTATTATACAATATTGAATATCTTTGTGTCATGACTACAAATTGGAAAAAATCCCCAACAATATGAGGCATCTAAGGGGGGCAATCAGCCCTTCAGAAATGAATTTCAGGCCCTGATATAGTACATAGTGTAAGTGTTTCATATGATTTCAGTTGTAATGCTGAGGGAAATGTTAGTCAAGTGAGCTCATTTCTTTTGAAATTCCTCTGCCAGTTTGCCAGCAAGCAAGTTAGTAGCCTACCATCTTACTTTTAGGAAAGTGCCAGGTAAAGGTGAAGGAAAAGAGGAGAACAGAATGAATTTTGGAAGAGAGTAAGAGGAGTGATGCAAAGAGTGTTTCCAAGGGCAGGTGTCCCTGTGCTGTGGAGTCAGCTGCAATAGTTCCTATATTCAACCATTGTTTATATATGTTTGTTTAGTTCACTTTTATGCCACAGTGTCATCTACTGTATACAGTGTAGAAAAGAATGAACTCATTTGTAACAGAAGACAATTAAAAACGACCAACTTTACCTGCATATCGGAATTTCATTGAGACATATTCTCATGATATACCATAGTTCACAATATTACATTCACCATGGTCAAAATACATAACATCCGAATTGTCCCCCTTTTTTAATTCATAGATAAGTAACGTGAAATTTCAATGACATATTTACCTCTGAACTAGAAATGTCCCTGTTTTTCATTTCAGAAATCTGGTCACCTTATTTTATAATACAGTTGAGGGGAAAGCCTCAGTTCTTCACAAAACTTAATTTTGCCACCAAACACGCTGAATAATGCAGAGGGGGAGGAGACAGAGTCAAATATCCCTCCTAAATAGGGCCTAGTAATGCCTGTGGTTTAGATATTTATATATTCATATATTGTCAATCATCATGATGGCGCCGCGGATGTGGAGCGCTCCTATTGTTTTGTTGTTTTTGTTTGTTTGTCCTGTGTTTAGTAATCTTTTTCCAGTCAGTTTTACCAGAGACAAACTGCTGAACATTCGACAGCATATACCAGACAATCTTTTCCTGGTTTTTGAATATTCAGACATTTTGCTGGACATTTTAGTTGGAGGCGTGGCTGTGTTGTTCAAGAGACGCAGGCGAGGGAGACGAGCAGGCGTGCTGGTCAAGCTCCGTCGGCGCGGCTTTCGAACAGCGCTGCCGAGTATTCATCTTGCGAATCTCCGCTCTCTTCCTAACAAAACGGACGAACTACATCTCCTCACCCGCACAAATAAGGACTTTTCAACCTCTGCTGCCTTGTGCTTCACAGAAACCTGGCTGAGTGAAGCCATTCCGGACAGTGCGTTACATATGCCAGGCTTTCAGCTGTTCAGAGCGGATCATATCGCGGAGTTAACGGGGAAAACGAGAGACGGTGGAACATGCTTTTACATCAATGAAAGTTGGTGTACAGATGTAACAATGTTAAAGAAGATGTGCTGTCCTAATTTGGAAGCGCTCTTTATTAACTGTATGCCTTTACAGCTACACAACAATAAAGGATGCATATCGCTATGTCCCTAGAGCAGCTTTGGGACTCTCTGATCACTGTCTGGTTCATTTTCTACCAAACTACAGACAGAAACTAAAATCTGCGAAGCCTGTAGTAAGGACTGCAAAGTAATGGACCAATGAAGCAGAGCTGGAACTACAAGCCTGCTTTGACTGCACTGATTGGGGTGTTTTTGAGGCTGCAGACATCAATCTGGACGAGCTCACAGATACTGTTACATATATCAGTTTCTGTGAGGATATGTGCATCCCTACTAGGACTTATTTAATGTTTAACAATGACAAACCATGGTTTACAGCAGAACTCAGGCAACTTCGTCAGGCCAAAGAGGATGCTTACAGAGGTGGGGATAAAGTCTTGTACAGCCAGGCCAGGAACACACTGAATAAGGGAATCAGACTGGCTAAAATGAGATACTCCGAGAAGCTGAAAAACACGTTTTCAGCTAACGACCCTGCATCAGTGTGGAGTGGCATGAAACAACTTATGAATTACAGGACTCCTACCCCCAACCCTGTGGTGGACCAACAACTTGCTGATGACCTGGATGTGTTCTACTGTAGATTTGAAAGGCACAATCTCACACCCCACACCCACTCTGACCTTCACTTCACACAAACACCAACACCTCCTGCAACCCCCCTCCTGGATATATGTATGTATGTGTGTATATACACTATATTGCCAAAAGTATTCGCTCATCTGCCTTTAGACGCATATGAACTTAAGTGACATCCCATTCTTAATCCATAGGGTTTAATATGACGTTGGCCCACCCTTTGCAGCTATAACAGCTTCAACTCTTCTGGGAAGGCTTTCCACAAGGTTTAGGAGTGTGTTTATGGGAATTTTTGACCATTCTTCCAGAAGCGCATATGTGAGGTCAGACACTGATGTTGGACGAGAAGGCCTGGCTCACAGTCTTCGCTCTAATTCATCCCAAAGGTGCTCTATCGGGTTGAGGTCAGGACTCTGTGCAGGCCAGTCAAGTTCTTCCAAACCAAACTCACTCATCCATGTCTTTATGGACCTTGCTTTGTGCACTGGTGCGCAGTCATGTTGGAACAGGAAGGGGCCATCCCCAAACTGTTCCCACAAAGTTGGGAGCATGGAATTGTCCAAAATCTCTTGGTATGCTGAAGCATTCAGAGTTCCTTTCACTGGAACTAAGGGGCCAAGCCCAGCTCCTGAAAAACAACCCCACACCATAATCCCTCCTCCACCAAACTTCACAGTTGGCACAATGCAGTCAGACAAGTACCGTTCTCCTGGCAACCGCCAAACCCAGACTCGTCCATCAGATTGCCAGATGGAGAAGCGTGATTCGTCATTCCAGAGAACGCGTCTCCACTGCTCTAGAGTCCAGTGGCGGCGTGCTTTACACCACTGCATCCGACGCTTTGCATTGCACTTGGTGATGTATGGCTTGGATGCAGCTGCTCGGCCATGAAAACCCATTCCTTGAAGCTCTCTACGCACTGTTCTTGAGCTAATCTGAAGGCCACATGAACTTTGGAGGTCTGTCTATTGTGTATTCTATAAATACTTTTTTCTTTTCAATATTTTTTTTTATTTTTTATTTTTTTATTCAATTTTTAATTATTTTTTAAAAGTCTTGTTGCTGTTTTGTATTGTTGTGTACTGGAAGCTCCTGTAACCAAGACAAATTCCTTGTATGTGTAAGCATACTTGGCAATAAAGCTGATTCTGATTCTGAATCTGATTCTGATATTCTCAATAGAGATTACTTAAATCATGATGAGCATAATGAAAAGGATACATATTTGTTAAGGATTAGGACATTTTCACTAAAAGCAAAAACAAGGATTATAGAAATAAGGTGTTAAATCAGTTTAGTTTCGTTTGATTTCCCATATCATCTTGAAGGAAAACAAAACCTGTCAAATTCAAAATGTTCCAGATGCTTAGATGATCAAAATTAACTGCTCTATTGCCCACCCCTAACTACAATCCAGCATGCTACAAATAAAGGCTAATATTAAATGACAAGCGTCTGAAATTTTTCAAAATGCATTAATTTTAACTTATTTTCTCTGATTAGCTACACAGATTTTTAAGTTAATATTAATTGAAATGGTAGTTCCCTACAATATAAATATTGTCTTTATAGCTTAAAACAATGGCCTTTTAACCCTCTGGGGTCTGAGGGTGTTTTGGGCCCTGGAGAAGTTTTGACATGCCTTGACATTTTGATATCATATTACATATCATATTTATATCATACAGCATACAATTTAAATACCTGCTTTAGCAGAAACAACATTTAAATGTAACTAAAACTTGCCTATTAGGACATATTTCAAATATCAATACTCTGAATCCTGGCTGGCAAGTCTGGAAATAGTCCAACTAGTAAAATATGTCCATGTTTATATAAAATAGCATGTCAACTGATATGTAAGTAAAACTAAATGACTTACTCATCCGGAATTGTATCCTCGGCTGGATCAAATCGCTCTTCAAAATGTAAACGTTCATCATCGGAGTCCCGCTCTACTTCTGAGGAAAATGTGAACTCTTCATCACTATCCAGGAGCTTCCTCACCTGTATAGCGTGCCATCTTCCAAATGTGCAGGAAAGTGAATGAATCTGATGATGAACTTGATGTTTTTTTAAGGCACTGTTGGGGGCGTTTACCATTTGTATTGATCGCCTCAGCACATTACCGTATGAATAGCGCACTCTGCTGGTGGGTGGGATCACATTAGCGATAATGAGCTGAGCCAGAAGAAACTGTACATCGCTTTAGTTTCATACAGATTACATTGCAGGAGAATATTTGTTTTAAATTTGAATTGTTTTATTTAAAAGTACACATTTTAAACTTTCTTTAGACATACGTTTCATGTTTGTGTGATAAGTATTCGCTGAGTTTCAGTTCATTTTTGTGACGTGTTTCAGAAAGATGCTGCGGAGACAGAGACGGCTGAAAGCGCACCCTGTTTATTTTCTTTATTTTACAAAAGCACAAGGTTTTGTTGTTATTGTGAGTGTACACAAATAAAAGTAGACCCTTTATAGTTTCTAATGATGTCTTACACTTATCTGTATGCCCAAAAATGATGGAGTATTTTAAGTTGTTTTACCGCTGTTATGCGGAAAACATCCAGCAGGACGCGCCAGCGCGTCCGTCGACCCCAGAGGGTTAATTGATCAATTTGAGTTGGCATTACTAAGGGTTACATGTTGAAAATGTGAAGTCTGATGTGAAACAAAAAATTTTTGAGTTCAAAATACTCAACAGAAGCCACAGGCAGTCCTGCAACTGTGTATGAATGTAACTGTAATGGTGTAAGGATGACACCCCTCTGGGCCAAGCACGGTATCCAGCAGAGTGGCAAAGTTTTGCGTATGTTCATCTTTTCTGGCCGTGTGTAGTTTGTAATGCCTAAAATATTTGGATAGTTTAGACCAGGGGTCGTCAACCTAGGGTGACCATACATCCTCTTTTTCCTGGACATGTTCTCTTTTTCGAACCTTAAAAAAGCGTCCGGCCGGGATTTCTAAATTTGCGAAAATGTCCGGGATTCGGCTTTAGTTGCATTATGATGTGCATCTGGTCTAATACTTTTGTTTGTGCACACATATTCACATTGCTTTAACCCCTCTTTGTAAGTCCCGCCTTCTCACACACCAATTGGTCGATTATAAGAGGCTTGCAGCAACTATTGGCCAAATTCCTGCCTGTCAATCTCTCCGCGAACGCGTAAAGCACTGTTGTGTTCGGCATCAAACAGTCGCTTGATAGAAGCAGCAAATGACAGCTGAGTGGAAACAATGCCCAAACGAAAGTGCAAATTTACAGAAAAATTCCGATGCTTTCGTCCAGGTTGAAATCTGTGGCAAGCAGAATTTATGACAAAGCTGGTACTAATGTGTCAGTTGCTAATAAAGGTGCAAGTGATTTAGAAGCACACATTAGCTCTGCGAAGCATAAAGGGTCAGCAAAAGGTGAAAGTTCATCAGGAAAATTAACGAACTACTTTTTGCGACCAGGTAAAATTGTTATCACATTGCTTCATTTTCCATGGCCATTCAAAATAATAGTAATAGTAGATGAAGGTACACTCATGGCATCAAATATTTTATTTTAGTACATGGACATTCAAAAGAATGTTGGAAATTTTTATTTATTTATATATATTTATGTTATTCCCCCCCCCTCCTCCAGTGAAAAAAAAAAGGTGTCCTCTTTTTGGAAAACCAGAATATGGTCACTTTACGTCAACCTAGGTCAGCAACGGGGGCTTAATCACTGGCAAGCGATCAACATTGACAGAGGAGAAAGTATTTTATTTATATGAAGTCACTTGTACCTGTATATGTATATAATCTACCGCTTATTGTAATCATTCGTCGCAATCACACAGTATGTTTATTTAATTATGAGCTGAATGGGAAGCTTCTATTAAAGTGTGACGAAACTGCACTAGTCAAAACAGGGCTAGCCGCTGATATCACAACACAGCGCTTCACTTTTGTTGAGTCCTGAAAGTAAACATGTCCGCTTTGAATCATCAAGCCTATATTTTCTTGTTTATTTGTTCCTTTTTCCAAAACATTATGTAAATAAGAAAGCACTTTTATCAATGTTCAAGATGTTCATCCAAGCATATCTACTCCTTAAACCACAATGGACTTACAAACTACATAATGAAGGGAAAAGGGCAAACACACAAAAACACATGGTGGGTCAGGGGACTGATCAACACTATTAAGTGTTGAATATACACAGGCACCATTTTTGTCTTTTTACTTTATTTTTCCAAATTGATAATACTGAAAGAATAAGAATGATGCAAAAGCAAAAAAATAAATAAAATAAAAATAAAAAAGAAATAAATAAAAGGGTGAAAAGGAACAAAAGTTATATATAAAAAAGAAAACACAATGATAACATTTGTAAGCTCTTAGAAAAAGGTTTATAAATCATATAAATGTAAAATTTAAATAATCCATATTTGAAATATGAAATTGACAGGAGAACTGTATAAAATCTATAGTTGTACCTGTTGAGGATTATAGATGGTTAGGGTTCATGTTGAATGTAGAGATAATATTTATAACTTAGGACTCCCCGTGGTTAGGGATGAGGTGAGGTGGGCCTTATAAAATCTTGTTCAAACCTAAAAGGTCTCTTGTTTTCAATAAAATGTATCCATTTTCACTCAATTCTTTGTCTTTAGACCACCTGGCATTTGTTTCCAAATCTAAAATGTGTCTGTAGTATGCATCCTGAAATGATTATGAAGAAGTGTACCTTTTTCCTTTATGATATAAATGTGAATTTTTTGTCTCTCCAACATGAAGTTTGTAACAAACCTCGCACTGGATATCATATACACAATTAACTGTATTTAAGCTTATCTTATGCATTATTGGTCTGCCTAATCCTGAGAACCCATTTCTAATTAATTTCTTTTTAAGTATATGTAATACATCAACTGATTTGTAGTCTCTTAAATTTTAACATACCAATATATATTTTAATAGATATACCTCCTATAAACTGAGATTACTTTAAACTCTCTCAAAGCATCATTCCCTGAGCCTGCTGAAAGTGAGATTTAAATTTGCTACTAAGCACTACCAGATCTTTAGAAATGGTACGTAGCTACCAAAAGTATGATGGTTTGGTTATTTTTCTCATTCTGACCCTGCTCATCATTACTTATAAAAATTTGACCCTGCTTTTATTGACCTCAGGAACCTCCTTGAGGAATCCCCTGTGAGCTAATGCTTGAAAGAGTACATGTGTATCTTCTTTAACATCCTTAGGGAAGTTACAGTTCCTATGAAATCTAATTGGTTGTGACTTAATCAAGCCTTTAAAAGTATGTTTCGGATGAATTTGTTTTTTACATAGTACAGCATGTTTGTCCATCTCTTTAGAAAATACCTTTATTGCTAGACCTTTCCTCCCATTCTTGGCCTGGAAAAAGAAAACCTTCATATAAAAAAAACCCAAAGTTTGTTGTTGTACATTATGTGTAAAGCTAATCGCTGGATGATGTGTGTTTAAAATCTCTAGGAAATGGTGAATTTCTGCAGCGGAATGTACCTAAATGCCAAAAATATAATCTTCCTTAAAAAAGCGGTACATGATTGCATTTTAAAAATGCAGTTTTCTCCCAAAGATTCATATAAAGATTTGCATATTCTTGTAAATTTCTTTCCCATTGCTGTGCCATGAATCTGAAGGTAGTGCTTGCCATTAAATTCTCAAATGAATCCTTCGACAAATGTGCATCCCACAATGATGCTTTCAAGAACTTTGTTTAAATAAGCCACTCATTCCTAACATTGGGATCCTTCAGAAGGCTATGCAGATATTTACATTTATTCATTTGGCAGACGCTTATATCCAAAGCGACTTACAAAAGAGGAATAATACATCATAAGCAATTCATCTTAAGGTGACAGTGGTATGAAAAGTGCTGCATTACAAAGTTTTATTTGCATCAGAATAATAGTATCCAAGACAGATCAGAGTGCGTCTGAATGCTGATGGTGTGTGACCTCATAAAATGTCTCTCGTCCAATCAGATTCGAGGACGGGGACTAACTAAACTCAGCAAAAAAAGAAATGTCCCTTTTCAGGACACTGTATTTTAAAGATAATTTTGTAAAAATCCAAATAACTTTACAGATCTTTATTGTAAAGTGTTTAAACAATGTTTTCCATGCTTGTTCAATGAACCACAAACAATTAATGAACATGCACCTGTGGAACGGTCATTAAGACACTGAACTTGATTGCCTACCATCTGTAAGCTGTTACAGTTATAAAAAGTTAGGACACTAAAGAGATCTTTCTACTGACTCTGGAAAAACACCAAAAGAAAGATGCCCAGGGTCCCTGCTCATCTGCATGAACGTGCCTTAGGCATGCTGCATGGAGGCATGAGGACTGCAGATGTGGCCAGGGCAATAAATTGCAATGTCCGTACTGTGAGACGCCTAAGACAGTGCTACAGGTAGACAGGAAGGACAGCTGATCATCCTCGCAGTGGCAGACACATGTAACAATATCTGCACAGGATCGGTACATCTGAATATCACACCTGCGGGACAGGTACAGGATGGCAACAACAACTGCCCGAGTTACACTAGGAATGCACAATCCCTCCATCAATTCTCAGACTGTCCGCAATAGGCTGAGAGAGGCTGGAATGAGGGCTTGTAGGCCTGTTGTAATGCAGGTCCTTACCAGACATTCACAGGCAACAACGTCGTCTATGTGCACAAACCCACCTTCGCTGGACCAGACAGGACTGGCAAAATGTGCTCTTCACTGACGAGTCACGGTTTTGTCTCACCAGGGTTGATGGTCAGACTCGCGTTTATCGTCGAAGGAATGAGTGTTACACCGAGGCCTGTACTCTGGAGCGGGATCGATTTGGAGGTGGAGGGTCCATCTTGGTCTGGGGTGGTGTGTCGTCACAGCATCATCAGACTGAGCTTGTTGTCATTGCAGGCAATCTCAATGCTGTGCGTTACAGCATTGAGAAGACATCTTCCTCCCTCATGTGGTACCCTTCCTGCAGGCTCATCCTGATATGACCCTCCAGCATGACAATGCCACCAGCCATACTGCTTGTTCTGTGCATGATTTTCTGCAA
Source organism: Myxocyprinus asiaticus (assembly GCF_019703515.2). Classification (NCBI taxonomy): domain Eukaryota; kingdom Metazoa; phylum Chordata; class Actinopteri; order Cypriniformes; family Catostomidae; genus Myxocyprinus; species Myxocyprinus asiaticus. The sequence goes on from NC_059388.1 coordinate 890,003, forward strand.
GACAGGAATGTCAGTGTTCTGTCATGGCCAGTGAAGAGCCCAAATCTCAATCCCATTGAGCACATCTGGGACCTGTTGGATCAGAGGGAGACAGCTAGGGCCATTCCCCCCAGAAATGTCCAGGAACATGCAAGTGCCTTGGTGGAAGAGTGGGGTAGCATCTCACAGCAAGAACTGGCAAATCTGGTGCATTCCATGAGGAGGAGATGCACTGCAGAACTTAACACAGCTGGTGGCCACACCAGATACTGACCGTTACTTTTGATTAACCATTTCTGTTAGTCACATGTCTGTGAAACTTGTTCAGTTTATGTCCTACTTGTTGAATCTTTTTATGTTCATACAAATATTTACACATGTTAAGTTTGCTGAAAATAAAAGCAGTTGAAAGTGAGAGGATGTTTCTTTTTTTGCTGAGTTATATATATATATATATATATATATATATATATACACACACACACACACACACACACACAACAGTTAGTTCTGGTCCTCCAATCTGATTGGACGAGAGACGTTCCATGAGTACTGATTGTCTCACACCATCAGCACTCAGATGCTTCACTGTGTATATCACTCTGCTTGTGTTAGTGCCATTCTAAACTAGTGTAAGAACAGTGCAGATGTGTTAAGAGCTATCTGTCTCTTTACATTTAATATTGTACCATTACGGGGGGCCTGGGTACCTCAGCAAATATTGACACTGACTATCACCCCTGGAGTCGCGAGTTTGAATCCAGGGTGTGCTGAGTGACTCCAGCCAGGTCTCCTAAGCAACCAAATTGGCCCGGTTGCCTGGGAGGGTAGAGTCACATGGGGTAACCTCCTCGTGGTCGTGATTAGTGGTTCTCGCTCTCAATGGGGCGCATGGTATGTTGTGCGTGGATTGCAGAGAGTAGTATGAGCCTCCACATGCGGAGTCTCTGTGGTGTCGTGCACAACGAGCCCATGATAAGATGCATGGATTGATGGTCTCAGAAGTGGAGGCAACTGAGACTTGTCCTCTGCCACCCAGATTGAGGTGAGTAACCGCACCACCATGAGGACCTACTAAGTAGTGGGAATTGGGCATTCCATATTGGGAGAAAAGGGGATAAAATAATATATTAGTTGCATTCAAAATTATTCAACCCCCCCCCCCCCCCCCCCCAGAATTTTATCAGTTGAGTGACACATTCAAAGTCATAGTGTGAATATATATAACCTAATATTTCTAAATAGCAGGATTTTTTAAAAATACATTATTATTCAACCCCTATTGCATGTAGCTGTTTCTTAAATATGTAAGGCTACACAAGTAATTGTTTTAAAACAAAATTAAGTCATCAATCTGCAATGGCACTTATTTAAGTTTTAAAATTTAAGTTCAGCGTTGTAAGCAAAAATGTATTTCTATGCAAATAATGCAATTAAATATAAGCTGTCTCAAAAGCTAATAGAGGAGATTATTTCATTACACAAGAAAGGTCATGGCTAAAAATACATTTCCAAGGCACTTCAATTTCCAATACACAATGTTGGCAGCACCATTCATACATTTTTTAAATATGGTACAACAGCAACATTCTTGGGATGTGGAAGAAAGCAAAACTTTACCAAGGGAAATGTTGACTCCAGCTGACTGAATATTCAAGAAGTAATTAGGAAAGGCCTGTGGAGTCCTGGAAAAAGGTTTTATAGACATATGACACTAAACTGAAAATGAGTTTTAGACCCATGGGTCAGCAGTACATCTGGAGTAAGATGACAAGGTGATGACAAGAACGACACCATCCCCACAGTCAAACATGGAGGTGGGTCAGTCCTGTTATGGGATCCTTTGTTGGGATTTCAAGGAAGCAGTTGCAGCACAGAAACCAAAGAATGTCAATGAGCTGGAAGCTTTTAATCATGAGAAATGTGTAAAAGTTCTATTTTTTTCTGAGGGGTGTCCGAAGCCTGAGAACACTTACCTGAAACATTTATTTGCTGTTATTAAGTATAAAGGATGCTCCACAAATGATTGACTTTTGGGGTTGAATATTTTTGACATGACATTTGTGGAGAGAATTAGTTATTTAATATAATAAACTGAACTCTTTGTTCTCAAAATCACTCAAATGTGTATTAAAAACTTTGACTGTTTACTGAGATTTACATCACCAGAATGTATTGCTGGTTAGGGTGGTTGAATAATTTTGATTGCAACTAATTTTATATATATATATATATATATATATATATATATATATATATATATATATATATATATATATATATATATAGTTTTCACATTTAGAATAATAGTAAAGTCATCAAAACTATGGAATAACATAAATGGAACTATGGGAATTATGTTGTGACTAAACAAAACCCAAAATAAGTCAAATTTTAGCATCTTCAAAGTAGTCACCCTTTGCCTAGAATTTGCAGACATGTACACTTAACATTTTCTCAACCAAATTCTTGAGGTATCACCCTGGGATGCTTTTTAAACAGTATTGAAGGAGTTCCCATCTATTTTGGGCACTTATTGGCTAAAAAGTCATCAATTTCAAAAAAAAAAATTGTATTATTACATTTTAGTTTTATAATGAAATAAATTAATATGGTGGCACAATTATATTTTTGTGTACAAAACTAATTTCAAACATTTAAGCATATGCCTTCAGATCAAAAGATTTTAAGATCATGAGAAACATTTCAGTCAAGTGTTTCAAAACTTTTGACCGGTAGTGTGTATAATATATATATATATATATATATATATATATATATAGTGTGACAATACATATTTTAGCCAGCAGGTGGAGGCAAAAGACCATTTTTGTGTGTAATATGAGCCAGTTGGTGACGTGAAGTGAGTCAGCGTCAGTCAGTTTACATTCAATGGCACTCCATGATTGCTCGTATTATTACTACACTACTAAAGCTAGGAAATAGCTTTAAATGGCTTTAAACTAAAAACTTCAGCATTAAGGCTCATCACAGCTGAGACACAACAGACTGATTAATTACACAAACTCAAGCACTTACTTCTTACCAGAGTTTCCACACTGTAGAGGAAATACTGTTCAAAATGGCGGAGGAGATTGCGGTTTCTATAGTGAAAGACTCTTGCACACTGGCTACCACGAAATAGGGAGGAATACCCCCACTTGGATGGCTATTTTTCCACTGAGAAAATAGGATGAATTTCACCAAAATGACATTATCTTCAGAAAGCTGACTAACAGACTACAGCATCATCAACAGGTGATTGCACACATTCCATCTCTCTCTCTCTCTCACACACAAACACACACACACACACGCACACACACACCCTTGTTTCTCCTATAACCTGTTAGAAACAGCCCAAGCCGTGATACTAGTAGTTCTAAAATTATATTTTTGAGAGGCTTGGGCACATCATTTGTTTTGAACCAGCAACAGCAGATTCTGATCCATGGCGTAAGAAAGTAGTTCCATGCACAAATGCATTTTTTATGACCGTACTCAGTTTTTCCTAATATTAAAAAAATGTACTTGTTCATTAAACTGTTGTATATAAGCAATAATATCACCTGCAGCCTCATGGCTGCAGCCGAATCACAGCAGTGCTGATGTAGGGCCATATCGCACTCTTGCTTGTGTGTTATTGCTTATAAGCAATAACACACAAGCAAGAGTGCGATATGGCCCTCTCTTTGGTACAGTTTTTCCACAACCAGGAACACAACATCTGGGGTCCTTACTTGACATCTTAGTCTTTATGCTGGTTAAAAGCAAACTGCAGTTAAATAGTACCACTTTCAGAGCGAAAGTACCTCAGCCACTCGAACAGTTCACTGCAATGATTACGTATGTTGTGGAGGCGGGGCTATTCAAACGACACTGCACTGTGACACCACAATGTAGCCAATTTTATAAAACAAGTATTTTTTGTAGAGTAGAAACAATAAATGCTCTTTTCGAAATGGAAAGGAAGTTTTGAGTCCTGAAACTTACAGTGTTTTTTATAGTATAATGACCATAAGTCAAAATATGAAGTAAAATTTGATTCCTCATGGCATGACCCCTTTAATTTTTGTGCAAAATTGGAATATAACTGGAAGTTTAACCCTCTGGGGTTGACGGACACGCCGGCGCGTCCTGCTGGATTTTTTCCGCATAAAAGCGGAAAACAACTTAAAATACTCCATTTTTGGGCATACAGATAAATGTAAGACATCATTAGAAACTATAAAGTGTCTACGTTTATTTGTGTACACTCACAATAACAACAAAACCTTGTGCTTTTGTAAAATAAAGAAGTGAAACTCCGCGAATACTTATCACACAAACATTAATCATATGTCTAAAGAAAGCTTAAAATGTCTACTTTCAAATAAAACAATTGAAATTTAAAACAAATATTCTCCTGCAATGTAATCTGTATGAAACAAAGCGATGTACAGTTTCTTCTGGCTCAGCTCATTATCGCTAATGTGATCCCACCCACCAGCAGAGTGCGCTATTCATACGGTAATGTGCTGAGGCGATCAATGCAAATGGTAAACGCCCCCAACAGTGCCTTAAAAAAAACATCAAGTTCATCATCAGATTCATTCACTTTTCTGCATGTTTGGAAGATGGCACGCTATACAGGTGAGGAAGCTCTACAGGTGGTCCTGGATAGTGATGAAGAGTTCACATTTTCCTCAGAAGAAGAGCGGGACTCCGATGATGAACGTTTACATTTTGAAGAGCGATTTGATCCAGCCGAGGATACAATTCCGGATGAGTAAGTCATTTAGTTTTACTTACATATCAGTTGACATGCTATTTTATATAAACATGGACATATTTTACTAGTTGGACTATTTCCAGACTTGCCAGCCAGGATTCAGAGTATTGATATTTGAAATATGTCCTAATAGGCAAGTTTTAGTTACATTTAAATGTTGTTTCTGCTAAAGCAGGTATTTAAATTGTATGCTGTATGATATAAATATGATATGTAATATGATATCAAAATAATATGAATGTTTAGATTATATTTTAACTAGGGTTTATGCTGCCTCATTATCATCAACGAAGCTTGTGCTTGCAAATATCTGTTTGGGTATAAATGTGTAAAATGTGCTGTAAATATGCCCATATTAGAAAATCAGCATATTAGAATGATTTCTGAAGGATCGTGTGACACTGAAGACTACAGTAATGATGCTGAAAATTCAGCTTTACATCACAGGAATAAATTGCATTTGATAAATATATTCAAATAGAAAACAGTTATTTTAAATTGTAAAAATATTTCACAATAATCACTGTTTTTGCTATATTTTGGATCAAATAAATGTAGCCTTGGTGAGCAGAAGAGACTTTTTAAAAACATAAAAAAAAAATGTATAGATCTATAAACTTTTAAACAGTAGTGTAGGTCTAAAGTTTAAGTAAAGTCTTTATGTAAAGAAAATGTATAATCAGATAATACATTCAATCATTAAGTCTCCTCACATTCATTCTCTCTCAGGGGAGGGGTCTTTGTCTCCTCAGGTGTGAATCACATCAGTATTCATGATCATCCACACCTCCTCGCATATGGCCTTTCTAACACTAAAAGTGTCTTACAAAAGTTAAATGACTATATTGTTTTGTATGAATGAGTGCTCAGGATGGTTTTCACATCATTTTGTAGCAAAAACTCTAGGCTACAAGATCCAGTTCTCAAAAGTCTTGTGAACAAATGTTTAGTATGTGATATATGGCCTTATTTCAGCGAAATAAGTTTTTTTCAAAAACCACGCATAAACGTTATTTTCTCAAAAATACAAACATGTACATACATGTTGTTCACATATTATTGTAGCCCAGTTTGAACTGAATACATTGTTATCAGTCTTTAGCCATTAATGTTTTTAAGCAACTGAAAAAAAGCACAAATGTCAAGGCATGTCAAAACTTCTCCAGGGCCCAAAACACCCTCAGACCCCAGAGGGTTAAGCCAGTGTGGCTTATTTATTAAATGTCATAAATTACTTGTACAATAGCTTCTTGTTTGAAATAAACCTCAAGGCAGAAAAACTTATAGGAGACCGTTTAGTTGATGACAATATTATTCTTTTTTGTATTCTTTTATTTAGCACATTTGCTTAAGTTGAGGAAGTCTACTAGAGAATAATTATACTACAAATGTCTTACACTAAATTAAGTTAGTCTTAAATTTAGGCAAATGGTTATTATTAGAAAACAAGTTCTTACCCAGCTACAGAAGAATGACCCTCTCATCATGTCATACATTAAACATTGAAACAACAAAAGAATAAATGGTCCAGTAAGTGCCAACATCATGAATATATTTATTACAGCATATAAAATTTCATTAAAACATAAATTAAATTATAAACAGTGGTCTGCAGTACATATGTATGTCTTGAAATGGTTGTATAAAAATAAAGGATATATCTCTATAGTGCATTATTAAAGTTGCATATTTTTCTTCTCAAATGTTCTTGTTTAATAAAGGAAAAATTCTTCAACATCCTGTTTTCACAAAATCTGTGAAGAGAAATACAAGTGTTGTTCAGATACACTGACACCTCTCTCACACACACAAACTCTTTTCAAATTTTTTAATGAATATTAATTTGTAGCTGTGCACCTGCATTTATTTAGATGTGCGCATTACATGCTTAGTTTATTGTTTTATAATAATAATAATAATAATAATAATAATAATAATTAAAAAAAATTGTCAAATGTTTTGCTTAAAATGCAACTGTGCTATATTTTACTTAAATATTTTGTTATCTAACACAATGACATTCAGACATTTTTAAGTGTGACTAAAGTATGCAAATACTGTTTGGAGCCACTGTATATAACAGTTTTACCAGTGACTTCTTGTCTTTAAATTAGTTTTATGAATGAACAGAACAGTGAAACAGCATTCACAAAGTCTATGAAAATAAAATGCACTACAATATGATGAAGTATTTAGCATTTGTTATTGAAAAGTGACAGACGCCATTCTTACCGTTATAATAAGTTGTTGTAGATGGGGAAAAGAGGTTTATCTTGTTCATAAAGTTTACGGGCCCTCAAAACATCACGGACACACTGATGGATATATGAATACTGACACTGCAACAGAGAAGTCCATTGATTAGGGATCTGTTAATGTAAACCAATTCATACATTACATACAAATCTCTAGAACATTGCTGAAGTACTTATCTATTATACATCCACACCTATAAAGTTTGATTATTCTGAATATGTTGCAATATCTGTGAATGTGCTGCAGTATCTTGTTCAATACAAGTAAAATTCAACCAAAAGCATTTGTAGCATAATTTTGGTTACAACAAAAATCATTGACTCTTCCCATTGTTGAGATAGGTGGAGCTGGGTCTTGTCTAGACGGGATCCCCCTTTCGTCAACTTCTCACACATGCGCAGTCTGTTATGTATAGTCTAAGAATGTATAACTACGTTCATCAGTTAACTATGCTTATCAAAAGAACGACATATATAGTTAAAGATCAGTTCAAGATGGCTAGCAAAAATAATCGCATGCTCATGAATTTCTTTTAATTTTAAACAACATAAGCGTTAATTATACAGTATTAAGACAGCAACATATGTGCCACAGTGATGTATTTGAGGAACCGAGAATGGGCGGCAAGCACTCCTCGTTGCTGCGAATTCTGCATTTTGCACTCTTTTCCAATTGAATCCCATAGAAAAATGCAAAGAAATGTGTCACCACTCAAGATATACATCCACTGAGGTGCAGATACAATCTTTGTTAATTAAAATCTAAAGTTGTACCTAGGTGGATTAGAACCCTAAGCCTCTTATGCACGGGGTGAAATTAGTTATTAGACCATTTAAAATATTTTTTTACTCACGCTCATCATTGCTGTGTGACTTCAAACGCCACGTATAATCTGTAGAATTATAGAATCTAGCAAGATTGATGAAAGAGGAATCCCTTCTAGACATGACTGTGGGGCTGGGAGGCAAAAATCCTGTTTTTATTTGCTTCCATAAATATTCATTGTACTTACCCTGAAGGATTGTTTTATTTTGCCTACTTATTATACTTACAGTTGAAGTCAGAAATTTACATACACCTTTGCCAAATACATTTAAACTCAGTTTTCACAATTCCTGACATCGTAGAAAACATTCCCTGTCTTAAGTCAGTTAGGATCACTACTTTATTTTAAGAATGTGAAATGTCAGAATAATAGTAGAGAGAATGATTTATTTCAGCTTTTATTTCTTTCATCACATTCCCAGTGGGTCAGAAGTTTACATACACTTTGTTAGTATTTGGTAGCATTGCCTTTAAATTGTTTAACTTGGGTCAAACATTTTGGGTAACCTTCCACAAGCTTCTCACAATAAGTTGCTGGAATTTTGTCCCATTCCTCCAGACAGAACTGGTGTAACCGAGTCAGGTTTGTAGGACTGCTTGCTCGCACACACTTTTTCAGTTCTGCCCACAAATTTTCTATCGTATTGAGGTCAGGGCTTTGTGATGGCCACTCCAATACCTTGACTTTGTTGTCCTTAAGCCATTTTGCCACAACTTTGGAGGTATGCTTGGGGTCATTTTCCATTTGGAAGATCCATTTGTGATGAGCTTTAACTTCCTGGCTGATGTCTTGAGATTTTGCTTCAATATATCCACATAAATTTTCCTTCCTCATAATGCCATCTATTTTGTGAAGTGCACCAGTCCCTCCTGCAGCAAAGCACCCCCACAACCTGATGCTGACACGGTTGGGATGATGTTCTTCGGCTTGCAAACCTCATCCTTTTTCCTGCAAACATAACGATGGTCATTATGGCCAAACAATAAAATTTTTGTTTCATCAGACCAGAGGACATTTCTCCAAAAAGTAAGATTTTTGTCCCCATGTGCACTTGCAAACTGTAGTCTGGCTTTTTTATGGCAGTTTTGGAGCAGTGGCTTCTTCCTTGCTGAGCAGCCTTTCAGGTTATGTTGATATAGGACTCGTTTTACTGTGGATATAGATACTTGTCTACCTGTTTCCTCCAGCATCTTCACAAGGTCCTTTGTTGTTGTTCTGGGATTGATTTGCACTTTTCGCTCCAAACTACGTTCATCTCTAGGAGACAGAATGCATCTCCTTCCTGAGTGGTATGATGGCTGCGTGGTCCCATGGTGTTTATACTTGCATACTATTGTTTGTACAGATGAACGTGGTACCTTCAGGCATTTGAAAATTGCTCCCAAGGATGAACCAGACTTGTGGACATCAACAATTTTTTTTTTTCCTGAGGTCTTGGCTGATTTCTTTTGATTTGATCATGATGTCAAGCAAAGAGGCACGGAGTTTGAAGGTAGGCCTTAAAATACATCCACAGGTACACCTCCAATTGACTCCAATTAGCCTATCAGAAGCTAATTGGCTAAAGGCTTGACATATTTTCTGAAATTTTCCAAGCTGCTTAAAGGCACAGTTAACTTAGTGTATGTAAACTTCTGACCCACTGGAATTGTGATATAGTCAATTAAAAGTGAAACGATCTGTCTGTAAACAATTGTTGGAAAAATTACTCATGTCATGCACAAAGCAGATGTCCTAAATGACTTGCCAAAACTATAGTTTGCTAATATTAAATCTGTGGAGTGGTTAAAAAATTAGTTTAATGACTTCAACCTAAGTGTATTTCAACTTCTGACTTCAACTGTATATGTAACCTTACATGTTTATTATATGTTACCTTTTAAATTATATTTTCTTGATATTTTATCTTGTTTGAAATATTTTACTGTAGTACCTTTGAATAACCAGCATCAATGTATTAGTTTTGACAGCAATGCTGAAACAATGTTCCATGTAACCTTGAAGAGCCTCTGTGTGTTTGATAAGCGTTTGGCTTCAAATATGCAGCTGTGTGTGTGTGTGTGTATGTGTGTGTGTGTGTGTAATCATAAAAAGAGAAAATTTTGATACTGCTTTAAATTGTTTTAAACTGTTTTATTATATACTTATGTTTAGAATAGGAGAACAAATGCATGTATTAGAATAGAGAAGTTTAACCAAAATATAATCTATGATAAAAAAAATATATATAATAGTTTAGTACAACATAGAATGGGGAATGTATGAGTGTTTTACAGACGAGACGACGGTGACTACAAAGGAGGTGAGCCAAGAGAAGTCGTGTGGCTAGGAAACACCGGAAGGTTCTAATTTGGGCATTCCGAAACTTCAGTTAACATCATCGAAGGAATTTCCCAAATTAGAGAGACTGACTATATAAGGACTGATAAACTGATTAGATTTTGGATTCGACATCGATTTAGGTCGTCTCCCCAACGCTAATATTGCTCAGCTGATATTGTAATTTAATTTACAATACCTTTGTTAATTTACTTTAGCTGAAAAAGGATTTAAGGTCGCAAAGAGCCTCCCGACGCTTTGATTTTAAGTTTGAGTCTTCTTTGGGTTGAAGTATATCGACGAAGGGGGTCTCTATCCAGATTGTAAGTAACAAAGGCCAAACTGCTTTTGATTTAGGGTAGTTTGACTATCTTTATCCACCTTGATTAAACAACAGGAAGGTGTGCGCACAAAGCTACACCATGTTTATTGTAAGAAGGTAAGTGGGACACTTACAATGGAAGAGAATGGGGCCAGCCCATATACATTGAAATATAAGCCACAAGACATGGTTTAGTGTGATAAAATCACTTACTAACCTTTTCTGTGTTATTTTCAATATTACGACTTTGTTGTCATGATGACATTGGTAAACACTGTAACTCCAGTAAACCCTGATTTGTTAACACCATATCAGTGTTAACTATTAATTATCAGGCTTATTACACAGCTGCTTACCGAATTCATAAATACATAGACATGAAAATTTGAGTTGATTTGTTGAGTTGATACAAGAGACAAGAAATTAGCACTGGCTCATTGCTATCGACAATGGTCATATATGCAGTTTAGCAGTTATTGTGAAAAAAATATTTGACCACTCAATGTTGCGATTAATCAATCAGAATCAAGTATTCAAGAGAGACATAATAAAATAATATAATGCTGGTTAAGGGTTTATGAGGTAACTCTAATTTTGATCTATTCCATCATTCAAAAATACATTACAAACACAATTAAAAAAAAAAAAAAAAAAATGACTTGAATACACCTCTCCTTTGAATTACTGAGTTCAAAGTCATTTTAATATTTTTTCTGGGCTTAAAGTAAAAAATTTAATAACTGTCCAGTTACAGAAAAAATTAAATAAAATAAAAAAATCAAAGTCTCATCAAAAACTGAAATTGTGGCATAAGTAGTGAAGAAAAATATTTTATTATTATTTCTGTTATTATTATTATATTTTATTATGTATTCCTTAAACTGTATGGACCCACCGGCTGGTCCAAAGGGGGGCACTATATCCTGAAAAAAGTTTAGGCTTAAAATGTTAAAGTCTCTGTATACATAAGGCAGGAATATGAAATATAATATGAAAGATCAGAATCTGAACTTTTCAGAGATAACCATCACTTCTGCATTTATGTTACTTAAAATAACAAAATTAGGCCTTCGAAACATTCAGGTTGAGCACCCCCTAGAGGTAATGGGGTAGAAATATTTATATGAAAATAAAAGTCCTCAAATAGCACCTAAATGGAGACGTCATATCAAATGAAAGCTCTCATTCTCAGGACTCATGGACTGTACAGCTAATTCTGTTGCCCTTATAACACAGTTCGAAAGATTTTCAAAAGTATCACAAAGTGAAATATGATTTCTGTAAGTCATCAAATACAAATGTCTATTTATGCTCCAATAACTGCTGCTGTAAGCCTCAAATTGCTAAAAAGTTTATATCTGCTTTTACATTAAGTTCTCTAAAAAATTAGCTATTGTTTACTTGTCTGTAACCTTGCTTGGCTGAATAATTCAATGTTATATCTTTGATGTACAGAACAAAATATGTCATCCAGAGGGAAAAGCATGCAAATCATCTGAAAAATCTGTTTTCGACTATTGATGATCAAATATATCATCGCAAAGGGGAGGATCTCAGCTTTCTAATGACACCTAGATTGAGCTTCTAGTCCAAGATAATAAATGAAATAACAAGGGTGGTGCTTGAACTGAAAATTAGAGTGAACGTCTATGGACGAGCACATCTAAAATGCATTAGAGCGCCACCTATATTTCAGACCTGTATATTGTGTTGGAATGTGATAGAGATTTTTTTTTTTTCTAGTTCTTACTGCCATCTAAAAGAATAAAATGACACTTTTCAAGGTGAGGTACAGTGAACAGAACCAGAATTACAAGTTTACAAATTAGAAAAAACATAAGATTACAAACACATACAATACTATTTATTAATAATTGAAGTCTTCTTTTTTATTTGGGAGGGTTCTCTGAAAAATGAGACCACTTTTTAGCAATTATTCCACAGTATGTGTGAATGGTAAGCTTTTAAATTTGAGTGTGAAAAATTGTATAAGGGGTTAAATAATGAGGCAGCCATTTTGTTGTCATATTACAAAAAAAAAAAAAAAACAAACAAAAAAAAAAACATTGAGAGTTAATGGCAAATTAGCCGCAAATGCGCCACTGATTATTTTCACATGCAAATAAGCTTTGCGGCAATCTTGCGAATATTAATTTGTAGCTGTGCACCTGCATTTATTTAGATGTGCGTATAACACCCTTAGTTTTTTGTTTTATAATAATAATAATAATAAAAATTGTCAAATGTTTTCCTAAAAGTGTCTGTGCTATATTTTACTTATATATTTTGTTATCTAACACAATGACATTCAGACATTTTTAAGTGTGACTAAAGTATGCAAATACTGTTTGGAGCCACTGTATATAACAGTTTTACCAGTGACTTCTTGTCTTTAAATTAGTTTTATGAATGAACAGAACAGTGAAACAGCATTCACAAAGTCTATGAAAATAAAATGCACTACAATATGATGAAGTATTTAGCATTTGTTATTGAAAAGTGACAGATGCCATTCTTACCGTTATAATAAGTTGTTGTAGATGGGGAAAAGAGGTTTATCTTGTTCATAACAAAGTTTACGGGCCCTCAAAACATCACGGACACACTGATGGATATATGAATACTGACACTGCAACAGAGAAGACTTTGTTGCCAAAGGTTTGCTGCAGGTTCACCTTCTGGCAAACATTTGTGGAGAATCACAAGCTTTTTTGCATGTGAAAATAATCAGCGGCAAATTTGCGGCAAGTATAGTTTGCCAGAACTCTAGATTTCTTGTAAGGCATGTGACAGACAAACAAACAAACAAACAAACAAACAAATAAAACAGATGATCTTTTTAGACCCAAAATCTTGATCGCGGATTGTGTGAAGTTAAAAAAATAAATAAATAAATAAAAAATCTATATTTTGACATTTCATTTAATATCTTTTTGACATTTTTATGAAAAGGCACATATTGTTCAGGTCAAATGGTGTAACCCTGAAAAAAAACAACAATTATGAATATAATGAATTTCTATGGTAAAACGTTTTTTTTTTTTACAAATAGGTTTGAAAACTTTTTTGAAATTAATTATTAAATTACACTCATGTATTGAAGGTGCAAGGAAAGTATTTTAATACATTCTACTTAATGGTTATACTACATGACATTTTTAAAGTAATTAAATTTTTTTTTTTTTGTTTTTTTTTTTGCAAATGGCTTTCAAAAATGTATAAAACTAACATGGACACAAAGATTACATTTCTATAAACTTAACAAGTGTGTTTTAAATTTGTTTTTTAAAAGATTTCTCATTTTTATCACCTCAGACAACCTTATTTGTCAATGACCCTTGTACAAAAAAGGTGCATTTCTGACCTCTGCACTTATTATAGGGCAATCATTCAAAGATGATGCTGTCAGCTGAACTTAACTGTATATGAAATATACCATGAATATACCATATATCATGAAGCAACCCTCTTCTAATGGCAGTATGAATGTTGCTGATGAAGATACAGGCAGATTCATACCTCAGTTTGTACCATGTATGACCGATGCAGGCGCAGATCAAACACACAACCATAAATATCCACTGTGCAGGTTTTTTCTAGTTGCTGTAAAACACGGTCAAGCACAATGAAAGTGCCAGTTCTGCCCACGCCAGCGCTGAGAGATAAAAAAAAAAAATAATTGATGTGATTTTGAGGGTTTAAATCTGAATTTTAAATAATATATATATATATATATATATATATATATTAGGTTAAATATAAAAAAAGGAAATTCTGTCATCATTTACTCGCCCTCATGTTGTTACAATCATGTATGATTTTCTTTCTTTCAAAGAACACAATGACTCTCAAGCTCCAAAAAGGCAACAAAAAAAAAAAAAAAAACAAACAAAACAAAAAAATTGTATGGAAAAGATCAATGTGAACATTCTTCAAAATAGTTTCTGTTTCACAGAGGTAAGGAAGTCATATGTGTTAAAATTGAATTTACATTTGAAGGCGAACTGTTGTGTTAATGTTGTTTATGTTATACACATATACTGTACCTGCAGTGTACTATAGTGACTCCAGGACTGCTCATCCTGTCAATGTAATCTCTGACTATCCGCACAAACTGAACAAGTGACTGGGTTGTGTCTGGTACACCGTGATCCGGCCAGATGGTGTAATGGAACTGACGCACCATCCACGGGTATCTCAACTGGCCCTCCTGAAAAACAGTGTTGGGGATTAGTTAACTAAATGTAGCAACAATATTAACTTTACAAACTTTCAGTAGCATGACAGCATTTCAGCAATTTTCACAATAGTGTAGCTTTTCCAGTAATGAGCAACATTTTCCAATGAGTAACACTGTAGCGTCATAAACCGCTACATTTGTCACATTATATTTTGAATGCAGCAGTGGAGTCGAGGGATTAATCAAACACACTCACCTAAACCATCCTCTCTCTCATGTAGTGCTGAGAAAACCAAATAATTTAGCTGAACCAGTTCTTTTGAACAGTTCAAGTAAATGAACCGGTTAAAATAAATGATTTTCTTTTCTGTAATTAGCGTTGGGAACTCAGATTAATTTTAGTAAGGTGGTTAATTTGGACACTGCATGTTAATGAACTTGTCACATAAAAGATTAACTGGTTTACTCAAGCCCCACACAGCCTTAATGGTACTTTGCCTTCTTTTTTTAAGTGAAATATTTAGTTAATTGCTGCTGTTTATTACTACACAGTATTTTGATCCAGTTATATGAAAATAGGGTGTTTTGTTTTTTAGCTTATTTTTGGTGTTATTAGTGTAAATAAAGTAAAAATGTATGTTCAATTTCATATTGTCACCCTACTTGTTTAACCTTTCTGGAAATTAACCATGGTTCTCTTTCAAGTCGGTCACTTCGAAGCTGTGCTTGTTGAGACTGATTGCGTTCACTTTGAGCGGATGAAACTCAATGCCGCTCCCCTCTCCTCCCAATATCCAACATCTGCACCTCCCGAGGGACAACATGAGTAAGGTAAGCAAGGACGGTATTTGGAGTGTGCAGGTTCTGAGGATGATTTATCGCCGACTTGGGCATCATGTATCTCCTCCACTCCATTTCAAGTGGCTTCGTCTGTTACAATCTGCACCCCACTACTGCCGTTCATAGTGCGATCATGTTCGGAGATGATGATGATGAAGGGGATTCAATATCACTGGAGGCCTCTGATGGTGAGAACAGGTCACACTTGGCTGATGGGCCCGAGGATATTTCCCACGATTCTCACGCTCTCCCTGCCATTGCGTGCCAGGGTGAAGGACATGGTTTCAGTTTTGTGACTGTTTGTGTTGCCATTGGCGGTGTGGCAAAAATTTGCCACATTCCAAAAAAGTTTTCAAACATTATGCCATACAGTAAAACAACAAAATTTTAAAATTTAAGAAACTGATTTAGCAAAAACAAAAACCTAATAATTTGTAATGATTACTGCTCAGGTTAACAAATATGCATTTGATTCCGTAAATGGTTGGTTTTGTAATTTAGTTTGATTCTAAACAATACCTATTAAAAATAAATTATTATTCAATTGCAGTTTACTTATTGGTGTTTTTTCAAGTACTGTCCATTTCCTGTCTGCACTTTGCTGTATATAGTACTTATTGTAGCAAATTAGCTTAAAAAGGGAATTATTTATAATTAATTATAACTGGTTATAATTAATAATAAATATTCAGATTAGATCTTAGAATTAACTGTAGCAGAATCGATATTACAATTACTTGATCTGTCCGTCCACAGAGCAGACAATATAATCATTTATCAATTCTAGGAAGATTACTTTCCTGGCCAAAGAACAATAGCCCTCCTACTTATACAGTGCTAGCAGCAGTTTAGCATGTAGCAAGGAGCAACATTCAGTGACTTTGAATTGTGAGCGGAACACAGAGACAATCAATTGTGAATATAAGGGATTTAATAAATGAAACTATAACTAACATACAAACAAACTAAGCAAAACATACATATATAGAATGAAGGAAAGTAAGGAAAAGAGAGAGAGAAGAGCAGAGAATGGCAGTGTTCACATCAATTAACCACAACCTAAATGAGAATCATCAGAGGCACAATTCACCTTAAAAGGGGTTCAAACTTAGACGCGCATCTAATCAGTTGTAAATGGTTACTTGCATTGGTTTGTTGCTGAATAAGAGTCTTGATGTGGTAGACGAGGTTCTCGACGATTTCTTCAGGAGTGAGTTGAAGAAGTCCACAGCAAATCCACAAAGTTACTTGAAGATAAACACTGCCAGAAGGTTAAACTCAAGAGGAGAGTTTTGGAGGGTGTTGGTCTCAAGAAGAAGAGTTTTTGAGCGATGATTAGTCTGCGTTCTGGAGTTTTACTAGTTCATTGCCGCACCCATTTTGTGGGTGGAGTGGCCAATCAGAGGCATGCATTTTGAGCGGGAGAGACATCCTTTGTCTCCGTTTATGGCCCATTCGCATTTTATTGCTGATCTGAACCGCTAGTGCAGCTTTTAATTCAAAACATAGTAAGAATTGTTCGATGCATTTCACGATCACATGGTGTACATTATTGTGTGAGAAATAAAGAGAAGATCATTTTGATACCAAGAAGGTAACCTCCAGACGATATTAAAGCAGAGATACACTCATACACTTGAATATAGGCGTTTAACGTCTAACTAATACAAGTAAAGGGTTTTAACTAAGTTAATATAATAGGGGAATATACATACAACACATGCATATAGCAGATACATTTATAACTGCTTACTATGGCCTAAATAGAGAAAATGTCTTTAGGTGTGTGTGTGACGTGTATTGGAATTACTGGAGACAGACAACTGCTCTGGTGCCTGGCACGGGGGTCACCCCCCTTTCTGTGGAATGTGTTTGAAGCTTGATGGAGACACTCCAGAGGCGACCTGTTTTAGCATCCTTTTGATAGTGATAAAGACCATCTGCAATTTAGCACCCATATAAATGTAAACGCGGAGGCCAGGTCAGTAATTTATATGCAAATGTCAAAAGGCTAAAAGGGTTTTTTTTAAACAAAGTGTAATTAGCCATCACTGATCTTACACAGACGTTACATTATATAGTACTTTTCAAATAAAATATATCATTATTAGTAGTAGTCTATTATTATTTAACACATTGTAGGCCTACTGTTGTGCTGTACTGTACAAATAAATGCATGAACAAACATTCGGCCCAATGTAACTTTGCATATTAGCGCTTAAATACGTTTGTGTTTGTGAGTGTGACAGAATGCACAAACATAACGTCAGCCTACCTATAAACCTCACTACAAATGATGTAAAAATGTATCTTATGTTTTTTTAAGAAAGGGGGTCTATAATTTATTATCCTATATAATGCATTTTGCTTACATTAATGCACATTTAGTGGGATGATGCTTGAAGAGAAGGTGCTTCAGGTTTAAAGTGTTCTCTCCATGAGTCGACACTTTTTTGCAACAAACTTTACAAACTGGGTAACTGAGAAACATTGGTGTTGCCCAATGGGTCTTAAACATACCCAACGTTTTCTCACACAGCGGACTTGAACCGCTTTGGTGGGGGAAATAAAGCACAAAATGTCTGTGTGCTGCTGTGCTTGCGACATGTGTGTCACCTAAAAAATGAACATAAAATGAGGAAGTCACAATTTAGAGATTTATTTAATCTTATCAAGTTTATGTGGTGCTGTGTAAGTGTAGCTGACTCTGTCTACATAGATAGTTTTCATACCATTGACATCTCATTCACGGTATAAAGTCATTCAGTTTAAAACCGACGTATACCATGAAACCGTGAAACCATAACATCCCTAGTTCCCACTTGCCTGTTACGCGGACACGTGGCCTGCCAGGGGTCACCTGGGTGCTGAGCACAGTCAAGCATGGCTCTGTCCTTCAGTTTGCGAGGTGGCCGCCTTGCTTCAACAACATTCTGTCCTCCACTGTGGCTGTGTGGGACGTGCCAATTTTACATTCAAATGTACAGTGTCTCTTTGGCAAAGATGCAATCGAGAGCCTACCTCTGTGCAATGTACAGAAAGGCTTCCACAGACATTATTTTTTGGTCGCCAAGAAGGACGATGTGATCTTGAACTTACACTCAGGAAGTGTACGTTCAAGATTACTCAGAGAAAGATTCTGTCTCACGTGTGTCCACTGGAACTATTTCATGTCAACAGACCTGAAAGATTCAGAAATTCTTGAGATTTGCCTTTGAGGGGACAACATACCATTTCAAAGTTCTGCTCTTTGGCTCGTGCTGCATTCCATTCAGCTCGGAATGTTAGATTGTCCAACGTACTGCTAGGGAAAAAGCAATGGAATGACACTTGAATTCAGAATTTCAACTTGGAAGCTTGTGCAAAAATTGTCAACTCCGATTTCACCGAGATGCAGGTGCGCGACGTCACACAAACATGTCAGCACCCAGGGAGATATACAAAGTAAGTTATAAACATTAACTCATTAATCGATATTACTTGTCGTCTTAGACTTACACTGATACCTAGTGGCCTGGATGCAGCATCATTCAAAAATCAAAAAAATCTAAATCAAATCACTTTATTGTCACACAAGTGCAATGGTGTGTGAAATTCTTGGGTGCAGTTCCGATCAACATAGCAGTGGTGACAGTGATGGGACATATACCAATTTACAATAACATCATATTAACAGCACAATTTAAACGTCTGATATACACATAATTACACACAACAATATACAAATAATAACATACACTGTACAGTATACAATACGCACTATATAGATACACATTCAATAAAAATAAAAATATATATAAAAAAGTATATACAGTAGTATATATAGAATGTACAGTAGGTTATATTGTACTGTATTGACATTCAGGCTGTCGGTTGATAGTAAGTTGTTAAGAGAGAATATAATATAATAATAATATAATTTATGACAGTCAGGTGTGAGATATAAGAGTAATAAAGTGAAGTGCTGATGTATTTTGATCATGGGAGATCAAGAGTTCAAAAGTCTGATTGCTTGGGGGAAGAAGCTGTCATGGAGATGGCTGGTGCGGGTCCTGATGCTGCGATACCGCCTACCTGATGGTAGCAGTGAGAACAGCCCGTGGCTCAGGTGGCTGGAGTCTCTGATGATCCTCCGAGCTTTTTTCACACACCGCCTTGTATATATTTCCTGGAGGGAGGGAAGCTCACCTCCGATGATGTGTCTGGCAGTTCGCACCACCCTTTGCAGTGCTTTGCGGTTGTGGGCGGTGCTATTGCCGTACCGGGCGGAGATGCAGCCAGTCAGGATGCTCTCTACAGTGCAGGTGTAGAACCGTGTGAGGATGTGGCGGTTCATTCCAAACTTCCTCAGCTGTCTCAGGAAGAAGAGGCACTGATGAGCCTTCTTCACAATGACTTCAGTGTGGATGGACCATGTGAGTTCCTCAGTGATGTGGACACCCAGGAACTTGAAGCTGCTGACTCTCTCCACTGGTGCTCCATTGATGGTGATGGAACTGTGTTCTCTGTCCTTTCTTCTGAAGTCCACCACAAGTTCCTTTGTCTTACTGATGTTGAGGGAGAGGTTGTGCTCCTGACACCAGTGTGTCAGAGTGTGCACCTCCTCTCTGTAGGCTGCTTCATCATTGTCAGTGATCAGACCTACCACCATCGTGTCATCAGCAAACTTAATGATGGCATTGGAGCTATGTGTTGCCACACAGTCATGTGTGTACAGGGAATACAATAGTGGGCTGAGAACACAGCCCTGTGGGGCTCCAGTGTTGAGGGTTAGTGATGAGGAGATGTTGCTGCCTATTCTAACCACCTGGCATCTGCTTGACAGGAAGTCCAGGATCCAGCTGCACAGCGAGCTGTTTAAGCCCAGAGCCCGGAGTTTCTCATCTAGCTTGGAGGGCACTATGGTGTTGAATGCTGAGCTGTAGTCTACAAACAGCATTCTCACATAAGTGTTCTTTTTTTCCAGGTGGGAGAGAGCAGTGTGTATTGTAGATGCAATGGCATCATCAGTGGAGCGGTTGTTGCGGTAAGCAAACTGCAATGGGTTAAGAGAGAGAGGCAGCACAGAGCAGATGTAATCTCTGATTAGTCTCTCAAAGCATTTGCTGATGATGGGGGTCAGAGCAACAGGACGCCAGTCATTTAAGCAAGTTATTTTTGATTGCTTTGGAACAGGCACAATGGTGGATGTTTTAAAGCATGTGGGGACTACAGACAAAGAGAGGGAAAGGTTGAAAATGTCTGTAAAAACACCAGCCAGCTGGTTCACGCACACTCTGGCCCAGAATGCCATCTGGACCAGCGGCTTTGCGGATATTCACCTGTCGGAAGGATCGGGTTACATCCGCTACAGAGACGGAGTGTGAACTAACCTCTGTAGCTTCAGCCGCGAGAGCTCTCTCCGCGAGGGCGGTGTTATTTCCGTCAAAACGAGCATAAAAACTATTTAGCTCATCCGGGAGAGAGGCAGCGGTGTTCATGGTGGAGTTTTTATTCCCTTTAAAGTCCGTGATGATGTTAATTCCCTGCCACATGCTTCTAGAGTTGGTGGTGTTAAACTGTCCTTCAATCTTGCTCCTGTACTGGCGTTTTGCTGTTCTGATAGTTTTTCGGAGGGCACAACTGGCTTGTTTATGCTCCTCCGCGTTCCCGGAATTAAAAGCGGAGGTCCGCACATTAAGTGCCGCGTGAACATCGTTATTTATCCATGGTTTCTGGTTCGGATAGATCCGTATTGTTCTGGTCGGAACCACATCCTCCACGCACTTTTTGATGAAACACATTATGCTATCAGCGTAAAGCTCGATGTCGTCATCAAAGGCGGACCGGAACATCTCCCAGTCCATGTGATCAAAACAGTCCTGTAGTGTAGAGTCTGATTGGTCCAACCAGCACTGGATCGTTCTGAGAGTGGGTGCTTCCTGTTTCAGTTTCTGCCTGTAAGCGGGCAGAAGCAGAATGGAAGAGTGATCCGATTTGCCAAATGGTGGGCGGGGGAGGGATTTGTAGCCATCCCGGAAGGGAGAGTAGCAATGGTCCAAAACCCGGTCTCCTCGTGTGTTGAAACTAATGTGCTGGTGGTATTTTGGTGCGACTGATTTTAAACTGGCTTTATTAAAGTCCCCGGTCACAATGAATGCGGCCTCAGGGTGCTCGGTTTCCTGCTCACTTATACTCCCATACAGTTCCTTGATTGCCCGGTCTGTGTCGGCTTGTGGGGGAATGTACACAGCTGTGATAATGACCGCTGTGAATTCCCTCGGTAGCCAGAATGGTCGACACAGAAGAGAAATTCCAGATCAGGAGAGCAGAAAGACTTGATAGAATGTACGTTCCTCTGAGCACACCAGGATTTGTTGATCATAAAACATACACCACCACTTCTGCTTTTACCTGAGAGGTCTTTCGCTCTGTCCGCTCGGTGCACGGAGAACCCCGTGGGTTCAATGGCTGAGTCTGGAATCTCCACAGACATCCAAGTTTCCGTAAGGCAGATAATGCAGCAGTCCCTCATCTCTCATTGGAAAGAGATCCGCGCTTTCAGCTCTCAGAGCTTGTTATCCAGAGATTGAACATTTGCCAGTAGAATACTGGGTAGCGGGGGTCGATTTGCGTGGCGTCTTACTCTGATGAGAACGCCGGCTCTGTTTCCCCTTTTCCTTTTGCGTTTCCGCGTCCGGACTGCCCAGACAAAGGGCTCTGCTTGCGTGTTTGTAAACAGCGGGTCGGCATTGAGGAATTTGAAGTCCGGTTTAAGGTGTGAAATTGCTAAACCAATGTCTAAAAGTGTTTGTCTGTCGTAGACAATAAGGCAGACAACATCCAAGACAAAAAACATAAGAATTGTGAACAAAACAAACAAAACACTACTATGTTGTATCTGAGCTCGCAACGCAGCAGCCATACTCGGCGCCATCTTGAGTCCAGTTTTTGGACTCAAGATTTTTTGAGTCAGAATGCTCAAAAAAGCCTTCTGACTCAATCAGAAGGTTTGACTCTGACTCTTCTGTCACTCAATCAGTTTTTGAGCCCAAACGCAATAGTTCAGTTACTGATGCCAATTTAAAAATTCACAATTCACAGTCAGCCATGGATGGTTATAACAGGATGGTTACTGAGATCAAGTGAGTAGTATTGGCTGGTCATGTGAATCTAACATGGCAGCCCCCATGTGCGGATCCTCTCCATGTAGAATAAAACAGCTTTTATCAGGTTACTGATATGACTGGAGTCTTCATTTTAATTTGAGTGGTCATGATTTTCTACATATGTTTCAAAATTACAATTCATTTCTTAAGGAGTACAGCTTTTTTAATGAGGAAAAAATGACATATTACATGATATTAATGCTTGTTTAACAAACGTCTGTGAAAACAGGTGTATAATATATTGTAAATTAAACTCTCTTTTGATGATCGTACACCTGTAGCACAAATGCTAGCACTGCAGCATTGTTTATCAGTTGGGTTCCAAGGAGACGTTTCTGGTAACAGTCGAACCCCTGCTAGGCTAATGGGAGCATTGCAGTTTTATTTCCTTAAATGTCATATTCCGAATATCGGGCAATGGAATGCATTTATGGTCGGAGATCGGAGATATCAAGTAGGAATATCCCACATCTGACTTGAATGGAATGCAACATTATCCCTGGTTCCTGGCACATTTACCAAGTGTGTCCACATGATGATTGCTCCGCTGATGCTGAGTGGTGTCAATGTGTTCAGCTACCTTGATGATTGTCTGCTCTTAGCGCAATCTGAGGAACTGGCATGCAAGAAAAGGGACCTTTTGTCTTACATGGTCAATAGGGTAAAGAGCATGTTGGTGCCCAGTCTGCAAGTTTCCTTCGTAGGAATTCAGTCTGTCCTGCAATGCTTGACAAATTTCAAGCTGGGGGATGCCTTACAGCTGCTCCAGTTCCAGCAAATGTTGGGGTTCATGGCCGCTGTGCCCACAGTCACTTCTCTGGGTTAGTTACATATTAGGATTCTCCAGTGCCGTGTCAATTTGAGAATGCCTCTTCACGTGTTGACACAGTCGCTCATGTCTCCAATCGCTCAGTAAGTTTTTGCAAGGAGCAAGATGGCTGAGGCCCTCTCACCTTGCTACAATCTTGGTCTGGGACTTAATGCTGGTGTTGTATGCGCTTACGTGTTACCTCTTTGAGCAATTAAATGTGGCAAGCTTACGCACACTCTCCTTGAAGACTGAACTGCTGCTCGCTTCGGCTTAAGTCAAATGTGTTGGGGACCTTCAGGCCTTGTTGGTCAAGGACTTTTGCTTAGAGTCTAAAAGCCCAGGGAAGGTTATGTGTCCAAAGTATTGGCCACTTCTTTCAAAGCTCATATTGTCACCTCGCAAGCATTCTTTTCTCCTCCATTTGAGTTGGACAAGGATAAAGACTACACATGCTTTGTCATGTGGGGGCATTGTGTATGTATATTGACCGAATGTGTCAATTCAGACTGTAAGATCAGCACTTTGTCTGCTTTGGAGGCCACGCAAAAGGTATGGCCATCTCCAAGCAAAGACTTTCTCACTGGTTTTTTTATGCCATTGCGCTATATAAGTCTTTTGACTTATTTCTCTTCCTTCCCATTGTGATGTGAGGGAGAGTTTCTTGTCAATGTCTTCACTACCTGGACTAGTTAGTGATATTGTTCAAATTGTTAAAGTATTTAGTTTTTTCCTCTCCCTACCTATCCCTCCCTTGTTAATTTGATGCACTTTTACTACCCTATTGGCTAGTGGGCATTGCTCTAGTACTTCAGTTCTAGTTCGGAGGGCATGAAAGCACTAGCAGGAATTATATTTGAAGTAAGTAGTAAGTAAGAATATAAGTCCATGGGATTTGTGGGAAATGTGATTATCAACTGATCCAACTTGTGGTTTTCCAAAAGTTGACAAAGCACACTTTGTCCATATTGTCTGAAGGTCTGTCCCGAGTTTGGTAGATGTAGTTTGAAAGGTCTAGGAGAATTTACAGTCAGAATACTGTATTTGGTCTCGGGCAGTGTTAATTTTCAGACAGTTGTTTTATTTTATTTTTGTCTTATGACGAAAATACCCTTTAAAAACTTAGTAGAGCTGTCGGAATTAACGCGTTAATCGCATGAGATTAATTTAAAAAGTTTAACGCGTTAATTGCAATAAACACATTTACTGTTAATATAGCATAAACACTTGTTGGGAAGGCAGAACCTTTATAATGTCTCTGCCCAGAGTCATTACAGTGATGGACACACCACAACAGCGCCTCACTGTCAGTGATAAAATGATGGAGAAAGGACCTCTAAGCGCTATTATTTGATGTACAAAAAAAGCCTTGTGATAGAAATCAAGTATTTTCAGCACATTTTAATTACCACTGAAGCATGCCAAGCCTTAACTATCACTCTGCTTTTCCCGTGAAGTTCAAGCCGGCACTGGATGCTGGCATTGACGCTCTGATGTGAATCATGAACACAGCTTCAGGATTGCTGTAGGAAAGTGGATAGTCACAGTCTACCGGCAGATAAATATTGTGGAGGATGAGAGTTTAAGAGATTTAATGCACATTGCAATGAATACTAAAAGGGGACTAAAGCCATCTTTACACAGCATAGGTGTCACAGAAGCTGCATCTGAAGTGGCAATTAGGTGTATTTTCACAGAGCAGGAATACATGCTTTTACATAGCAGTTGCAAATGCATAAATATGTTATGAGCTGAATATTTAAAATGTAAAAGTATGAATATAGAAATATGAAATTAATGAAAATATCATATGAATGAATACTCAACCTTTGGGGACTAATTATTTCAATAAGTCAAACTCCCAATTAGACTTTGGGAAAAGTTTAATGTTACTTGAACAGGTGACATTATATTGTGGAAGGCTTTGTTTGGAAAATGTTAATAAAGCATTATACTGTTACATATTGTTTCATTTTCGTTCCTAAAATAGAAATACTGTAAATGCATTTTGACAGGAAAGTATATATGGTGTCAAATTTCAGCATTTTCAAAATCTGCGATTAACTAAACAAATAAAATAAAATAAAAAAAATGTGATTAATCACGTTAAAAATTTTAATTGACTGACAGCCCTAAAATTGTCAATATTTCATCATGTCAAATTCAATAATTTTGGTCAATTTTACTCTGACTAAAATAGCATATAATTTTAGTCAACATAAATAACATTTTAATTGATGATCATGTGCAACATGTAACAAACATGTATTAAACTGTAAAAGACCTAACTTATATATATATATATATATATTATATTTGAATATTTGGTTACACTACTTACAATTATTTAAACATGTATCAACATATCAAAGATTAATGTGTTTAATATACAAGACTATATAACATGAGAAAACTGGCCTTGGAAACCTGAGCTCCTGAATTAATAGCATATAATGGATATCCTGAAGAATTAGCTACTTTTAAAAGTTACTCTGTTGTGAACACCTCATGTTTAGACATGTTTAGGATATTGCATTTTTAAGGTAATTGTGTGTTCACAACCCAAGTTACACATTCTGAGTAGCCCGTTACTTAGTTCTAGTTGTTCATTGGCCTAATTGTCAGTGCAGATCTAAGTTACAATATGATGTTTATGTAGTGGGTATAGCTGATTAATGTCACATACTGTATATAGGATGTGTTTGAGTAAGGTAAATAGCCCATTGGTAAAGTTCATTGTGAAGGTGTTCAGCTCTTTCGGCTCAAGCGGATTGAGCTGAAAGAGCTGAACACCTGCACAAACATACTATGACTGGATAATTTCTCTCAATTCTTTCTAGATTTTTCTTTCTTAAAAATAAAATAAATACAAATAACATTAATACAGTTAATTGTATAATATTTTTTCTCATTTTGTTTTTACAGTATGTTAATTGAAAATGTTTGATTATCATCATCATATAGTATATCTTTTGTTTTATCTTATTGTTATGGTTTTTAATTTTGTCAACAAACATTTTTGTCTCAGGTTAAGGATTTTAAAAATGGTACTTTTCTGAACATAACATTTTATTTATATGAAATCAACACACTCACACATGATATCTTGAAGTCTCGAATGGTCCACTCTGGGAGGATCTTCTCAGAAAGCATTTGCACCACAACATCACCGTAATACACCGGCTCACTGTCAAAAGGCCAGTAATGATCACACTTCACCTGAATCATACAAGCATACACAAAAGAGAGGCATGTGAGAAGTAAACAGTGTTCTAAGGCTGTCAAATTAGAATTTGAATATTTGTCAAATTTAAGGGGGGAAAAAATGCACATTTAAATGCTAAAACTATGCATTTGATTTTTAGATGTGTGCCAAGCACCGACAATATCTACGTTTCCATCCAAGGGATTTTTTGCGTCAAAAAGTGTAGCGCTTCAAAAAGTTTACCGTATAGCTGATGGAAACGCAAACTGTCACTAAAATTTCTCGTGTCGACATAATATTTTTCCGTTTAAATTTAGCGCATAAACTCTATGTCGATATTTCAAATGTCATGAAAAACTGGTTTGGAAACACTTTGTGTCAAGAAAATATAGTCACATGACAGAATTGACCCCAGTCATTTGCATGTGTTAATCATAACGACAAGGTATACATCCTTGAAAGCCAGTTTATTGTACGTGAAGCATTACTCGCACTGTTATGGATTGGTCTTAATGGGATACCTGCACAGATCCAATGCTGCAAACACATCTGCGTCATGACACTTCTAGAGTGCCAACACAAATATCTCATATCATGGAGAACAAATTAATGGCCACTCTTTGCGATTAATTTAATCGTGGTAGACATCCGTTTATTTAATAAAGTTGCTTTTCCACACCATTCAAAATAATAGGCGGCAGTCATGGAATCAACCCACAAACAAAAAACATATCATTTCTGTGCACAAAGATGTTTTAAATTAAAAATAAATACACAATACTAGGAGAAAAACTTCAGTGTGCTTTTTTGGAACACTAACATAGCCCAATTATATTAAATTATTGTTTAGCTTACTTTTGAAAAAATGCAGGCAAAATTACCAAACGAATAAAGCATTAAATGAAAATATTACCAAATGAAAAAATTGACGAAAAAAGTCGGCTGAATGACATTCTCAGAATGTTCTACACTTTTTTCAAGATTATAAACTATCAGAACTATTTGTCCAATGCTGAGGTCACTTCCAGACCCTCTTTACCTCAGATCGCATATGCTGAGCTTCTTCAGAAAATGTCAAATGTCAAATTAATTTTAGATGACAATCAAGTTCTGTAGGTCATTAAAAGTTGCTGGACAAATATGCGGGACATAATGCAGTTGTGATGGCAATGATTTAGATTAGATGATTGTTCAAAATAGCCTATTGAATATCAGGAATGTATCATATATGTAAACTCTGATATTACACCGCATCAATTTTTCTTTAATAGCTGTGCACACAGCATATACACATCAATGGATGGTCCTTATACTAAGACTGAAAGTTTCCCCCACTACTTGGTGCAGGTTGCCAACTTGAACAGGGCCATGACGATTCGCTTTCGGGTCGGAACCGGTGGCAACCTGCGATAGGCGCAACATTAGGACCAATATTACAGTCCTATCAGAAGGGCAACTGCTCTCTTTTGATTGCAATTCCTCGTCTTCTGATTGCTTTTATTTGTGAAATGAAAATGACAGTAAGCTGTCCAATTTCAATGAACTGTCTCAATACTCTCCCCATTTTACCAAAACGTCAGAGGAAAAAAATTAGGGACATCTGGGAGGCGAAATGTACACAATTAGCGATATACACACATTTCTGTATGGAAAATTTATTTGGCGATAAACCAAAACTTATGCGAAAGTTTTTTTTTTTTTTTAAGCATGATGTCATCAAGCACACTATGTTTATCTATAAAAGGCTATTTGAATGGAAACAGGCAGAAGCCGTCAAATTTCACAAAATATTTTTTACGCATTTTCGCAAAAAGTGGATGTAAACTAGGTTAATGACTGAAGTGGAGGTCTTTGGCTGTTGCGTCATATTCTCTTTATTAGTGTCTTGCAGTATAAGCTATGTGGTTTAAAATGCTAGGTCAGGAAAGGAGCTCAATTTCAGAAAAAGTGTGTCTCGAGATTTCCATGTTCTGTTCCATTCTGTTTTTCTCCGTCTAGCATCCTGTTTGAACAGCCCATATTGTAGCACTGGGCTCTGATAAATGCTTCAAATGGTGCTTCACAAATGAGTTCAGCCGAATATTACTACTAATGTATCTATTATAATGTAATATTACTACCGTACTGTACATACAAATGTAATTAATGAAAAACACTGTGGTACCACTAGTATTCTGAAGCTTATGTACTGCGGTAGTACCATGGCACCAGTATACTGTGCAACACTAAGTTAACATAGAACCATCTATGGAAGCATTCCTTCTCTCGTTTTACTTTTTTACTTCAGATTTGATCATTTAAACTGGTTAAATCTTTCGATTTTTAAAATAGGATGCATTTTTGTGAGTAGACAGGTATGTTATTTGCAATAAACAATGGTGCTGTTTGGTTTATTTGTATTCATTGCGCCCTCTTGTAGGCTTAGGAGACAACATCGATTTAAAAATCTAGTGATCACTGATGTATTGTAGTTTTTTTTCCCCCCTAACTGAAATAAACTGAAATTTTTAATTCTAACACATTTTCAAATTCCTGTTTTATTTAAGTAACAAATTAGAATTTAGTTTCCGAGTCCTGTTGATAGCCCTACAGTGTTCTACCATCTTTGTTGAAGAGCATTTTTTCCTGACAGCACTCACCATCCCCCTCTCCACACACTGCGTCACCATAACAATGCTGTGTACATTTTGTTCCCACACCATGCGCCAGAAATCATCTTTGGTAGCAGGAAGAGGCCCTTGTGTGGCAATATACTCCCATCTGAAATTGTTGCCCTGTTAAACAGATTTACTTTTATTGATCTTACAATACAATTAAACATGGTTAACAAATATGCATGTGAACACCACATCACCCAAAATATTCCAAACTAAGCCTAGCAACAATCAGCTGAAGAAGATAAATGATCCTGAACTCACAGGTATGTAGTTAGCATTGATGAAGTCTGAGCAGGGGTTGTCCTCCAGGCAAGACAGTCTGACACGCGAGGAGTCATCTGCAGTAAATTAATTCAGAGGTTAATGAGTGGGGGCCAAAACTACCAGAGCTCACAAAGAAAAGGGTTTAAAAAATATACTTTATAAATTACAAAACAATATAAATTAGGTCAGAAAATGTCATACATCTCTACTTACAGGGCAGTATATTGTTGTATCGGTTTTTGCTTCGGTTCCATAGTAAACGTGCTGCGCTCTGAGTTTGGGTCCGTCCCACGTCCCTTAGGTTCTTTTAATGTTGGGAAAAAGTTGATTCCATAACCATTAATGCATCCAAATGATAAAGTATACCTTATGTAATGATAGTACTTTTATAATCGTATATCAAGTGTGCTATTGTACCATAACTGCTTTGGTGGACTTTGATATTTAATTGATTTGACAATATGAAGTGCATTACCTCAAACTCTTCTGATAGAAGGTAACTGGAATCAGCCTGAAGTTTGGCAAGATGGGATTCAAAGTGGGCTGCACTGACTGGGCTAATGCAAAATAGAGAACATATATTTCAATTCCTTACAGTAACACTTCATCTTCACTCTTGTTGATAACAAACGTTAAATCTGTAGCAGTAATAAGGGCTAAATTCAAACTAGGAAAAATTGCATTGTTGGTAAGTAGTCATTTAGTAAGCACTGTGTCACGTTTTAATGTGTTTTTGTTCATGTTTTGTGATCATGTCTTTTATTTTGAAAGTTTAGTTCCTGTTCCTGTTTCAGGTCATGTGATATCCTATTTCCCTCCATGTTCATGTGTCTTGTTTTCACTGGTTTATTGTCTTGTTAACTCGTTATCAGTCTTGTCGTGTCATTGGTTCATGTTTTAGTAATCTGGTTATCTTGTTATTAGTTCAGTTTTCCCATTGGTTGGCATGTTACCCTTGTCCATGTATTTAAGCCCTCATGTTTGCCATTGTTTTTTGTCAAGTATTGTGTTGGTGTAATGTTGTCAAGTTGTTTATGTTTGTTTTGGATTCACAGTTTTGTAAATAAAATGCACTTGGGTTCTCACTTCATCATCGTGAGATGTCCTGCCTACTCATTATCGTTACACCCTGAGATTCTGTGTC
Organism: Myxocyprinus asiaticus; assembly: GCF_019703515.2. Lineage (NCBI taxonomy): Eukaryota > Metazoa > Chordata > Actinopteri > Cypriniformes > Catostomidae > Myxocyprinus > Myxocyprinus asiaticus. The sequence continues at coordinate 920,722 of NC_059388.1, forward strand.
TTGATCAAAGCATCTTTTATTTTAAGTTAAGGTTTAGTCGAATCACTGGTTAATATGTGAATGATTTATGTTTTAAATTAAATAAAATTAAATAAAAAAAATTAAAAAAAACATAAAGGAAATGAATTTAGATGTACAATCCCATTCTAAGTTCTTATTTTATTACACATTATTCACATTTTCATGGCACAATTTTCCAGGACATTTTATGTACCCATCGAGTGTAATATTTAAACAAACACCCATGAGAGGTCATGATGTATATTGTGGTTATTGGATGGTAATTTTGTTTTCTGAATTCGGTATTCAACAGTTTAATTACATTTTATTATCAAAATGGTGACAATATAATTATTTTAATTCATTAAAACATCCAAAGTACAAAGGGAACATTACCTTGATCCATGGCCATGTACTGAAGTTTGAGCTTTTGAGATTTGGCAATAGCAAAGTGGACATCAGACTTGTATAACATGATCTTTTTTGCAACACTGTTAATAGGCGTCATTTGTGGGTTTTCCAAGAGCTAAAACTTATTGCACATGGGCGAATGGGTAAAAATTTGTATATGCACGTTACAAATTTTTAATCGCAATTGTGAGCAAAACTGTCACACTGTACAGCCCTTCATCTACTACAAAAACACCCAGTGCTCGCATGATGCTCATGTGTTGTCAGTGTTTGAGTGGAAGGCTTCAAACATTCATTTTGAAGCATGCAGCACATGCAGATTATTTAAGTAAATCATACCCTTTTGCGCTTTAAAGGGGTCATTAAATGCTCTTTTTTTATATAGTTTTATTATCTTCCATGAGGTCTTCCAAAGTTTTTTTTTTTTTTTTTTTTTGCATTAAAACTGTCATAATGTAGTAATAATTGATCATTTCCACCCTGTTTTTGGCCCTCTGTCTGAAATGCTCGGTTTTGGCCTAAGCATATCCTTAAAACTTCAACATAAACGCCCACTGTTCTGATTGGCTAACATCGTGCAGTCCCTCGAATAGAGACATTTTTGAAACTCAATCGGAAAAGAATGAACCAGCTCAACAACATTATAAAACAAATGTCGGGGTTTACACATAACACACATCCAACACATTGCATCCATATTTATTTAACTGTTCATCACAAGCACAACTGTCAACACTCACACCCTGTCTACACCAGACATGAGAGTCATGTCAAAAGCAATAGAACCCATTATAATCAATGATGCTGTCTACCATGGAAGCGTCCATTGTGGCGCATCGTGTTGCGCCAACAGTAAACAGATGTCCTGTTCCATTTTGCACTGTACGTGGTGGCACTACTACTGCCAACAACAAAAATAAATGTCTAAGAAAGTTTGTGTCAATGCCTCTGGTGTAGACAGCCTCAAGCCTTCGTGTCGCATCAATGGATGCTCCTGGTGTTAACAGGATGTCAGCACCATAAACTATCACACCGTCATGACATATGCAATATTCATGAATGAAACTGTTTACTCACAGTTTTTGCGATTGCGTCCAAGTGTTTTTAACTGCCCCATCCTTCAATAACAGTTCCTTTGCAAAGCTTGAATTGACTGGTATGTTATGAGCCAAACATACAATCCACTCTAAAATACACTGAAGACACATCCACATCCAGTTTCCAGTATCATTCCATCATGTTTTCATACACCAACAACTAAAAAATAGCGCAGATGGGCGAAAGAACCCGAGGCAGCAGCTGAATGTCAGACAGCCTCTCCTCTTCAGAGTTGTAACTTGACACCGCGTCTTTTAAAAAAGGCCCCAGATATGTATCAATGGTCAAAGACGTCTGTCTGTGCATGTTTATGTAGGAAAACATTTAAATTCAGACAGGCACATGAAGGCGTCCTGTGTAAGTTCATTTAGGATGAATCTCCCATGACAGGTGCATCTCTCTCCTCTTCACCTGTGTGACTGACTGAGCACCAGTGGGTGGGGCCAAGGGTGCAGTGATGAAAAATAGGCCTTGAATATGCAGATGTATTTGGTCCTTGTGACATCACAAGTTCCACAAATTCCAAACTAGCTGTTTTTGCAGCTTAGTTTAAATAAATTCTCTTTTTCTATTAAGGTAAATTTGATTCCTCATGCCTTTTAATAATCACACTAGGACACATTGTGATTTTAATTTGATTAATTATGCATTCAAACATACATTTTTGTTCCAATTATGTCAAATTCCGTGACATACCGCATAGGATAAGCAATCTATCTACAGGAGTCTGCAGCTGCGTGTAAGTGTGTTTATTTCATTGTTTTACTTTGTTGAAGAGTGGTATTCATTGCTAGACTTGTGCTGTTTGTTTACTGTCTTGAACCCGCGTCGCTTATACAAAGGTTGGTGTGTATGTGTGTGTGTGCTATATTGTTTTTGACTTGTCCCAGGTTATTCACTGCTAGATTTAGCGTTGATTGGCCAGTGTGTGTGTGTTTATAAACAGTGCTTCACTTGTTTAAGGGTATTATTTATTGCTAAAGTGCAGCATAATTTATTTGCAGTGCACGGAAGTCGCACTTGTCACCTCGCGCGACCCTTAGTTTCGGCTGACCACGTGACTAGCTTTGTTGTGCTAAGTAGCATTAAGGCGTGTTCTGCCTTTTTCATCGAACGGCTCATTATCATCGCGTATATATTTGACTCGAATGCTGACGCGGAAGCGGCAGCGGAAGTGATAACCCTCGTGTAAAGCTCTCCTCGTGTGAAGACCTACTTGTGTAGAGACCAGCGAGTCTACCTGTGCGAGTCCACTGAGCAAGGACACCGACAAGGCGCCACTCACCATAGCACTTAAGTATCTTGTTATTGTATCTCTTTTCCTTCTATGTACTAACATGTCTACTTCACGCATAACACATGCCTTCAAGCACATCCCTGTTATCTGTTACAGACCATTTACACGATATCGATGCAAGACCAAACGCAACCCACAAAACCTACGGCCACTTTGCACTTCAGCACCTGCTCCGCTCTCTTTCTCAGTGGGACTCTGGAACTGCCAGTCAGCTGTGAACAAAGCTGACTTCATTCCAGCCTTTGCCACACAGTCCACCCTCAGCATCCTGGCACTGACAGAAACATGGATACGTCCAGAGGATACAGCAACACCTGCTGCTTTCTCCAACAACTTCTCCTTCTCTCACACCCCTCGACACCCCGGTAGGGGTGGGGGAACAGGTTTGCTCATTCATAACAACTGGACTTTTTCACCACACTCTTCACTATGTAACAATACTAGTTTTGAATTCCATGCTATTACTACAATGCAATCCACAAAAATCCATGCTGTTGTCATCTATCGCCCTCCAGGTCAGCTGACAAACTTTCTTGAGGAATTGGATGTCCTGCTGTCCTCCTTGCCGGAGGATGGTAGGCCACTTGTGGTTCTTGGAGATTTCAACATACACCAAGACAAGCCCCAGGCCACTGAATTGAATACTCTCCTGGCCTCATTTGACTTGGAAAAACTACACACCACAGCAACTCACAGATCGGGCAACCAGCTGGACCTCATCTTTACACGTAACTGTACCAACTCAAATATTCTTGTTACTCCTTTACATGTCTCTGATCACTACTTTGTTCAATTCAACATGACACTCCCATCTACATTAAAACAGACTCCACCATTGGTTTCCTTTCACCGTAACCTCCGTTCCTTCTCACCCTCTCGCCTTTCCACTGCTGTCTCTACATCTCTTCCTACACAAAATGTATTTAAAATGCTTAATGTAAACACTGCCACAAACACACTAAGCTCTACTTTAACAACCTGTCTAGACAACATCTGTCCTATCACCACTAGGCCAGCACGTGCTACACCACCCAGCCCCTGGCTGTCTGACGTCCTTCGTGAACATTGGACTGACCTCAGGGCAGCTGAGAGGAGATGGCGGAAATCTAAAGATCCAGCAAAAACCTCCTATTACCAGAACAAGATCAACAGCACCACAGACACTTGCAGCTTGTTTAGAACATTCAACACACTTCTCTGCCCTCCCCCTCCACCACCTGACACATCACTGACAGCAGATGTCTTCGCCACATTTTTCACTAATAAGGTTGCAGCCATCAGCAATACATTCTCAGCACCACACCTTGTCAAACACCTGTCTCCTGTAGGCAACTCTTCTGTCTCCATGTTCTCTCCTCTGACTGACACTGAGGTCTTTAAACTCCTCCTCTCCAACCACCCCACCACCTGTTCCCTTGACCCCATTCCTTCTCACCTTCTCCAGGCCATTTCTCCGTCCATCCTACCTGCACTCACACACATAATTAACACATCTCTACTTACAGGCACTTTTCCCACTACATTTAAGCAGGCTCGAGTAACCCCGCTGCTGAAGAATCCCGCACTTAATCCCACACAAATAGAACACTACAGACCAGTCTCTGTCATACCATTCATGGCAAAAACACTTGAAAGGGCAGTTTTCTATCAAATCTCTACCTATCTCTCACAGAACAAGCTGCTGGATGACAATCAGTCAGGCTTTAAAAGTGGACACTCCACCGAGACCGCCCTGCTGTCTGTCACCGAGTCGCTGAGACGGGTGAAAGCTGAATCCAGATCATCAGTCCTGATTCTGCTGTACCTTTCTGCAGCCTTTGACACAGTCAACCATCAGATCTTACTCTCTACCCTCTTCTCGCTGTGCATCACAGGAACTGTGCTTGACTGGTTTAATTTCTATCTCTCAGGTAGGTCCTTCAAGGTAGCCTGGAGAGGTGAGGTATCCAAGCCACATCAGCTACTTACTGGGGTACCTCAGGGATCAGTTCTTGGGCCACTTCTCTTCTCTATATACACAACATCACTGGGACCCATCATTCAAGCACATGGTTTCTCTTACCACTGTTACGCTGATGACATGCAACTCTACTTGTCTTTTCAGCCCAACGACACCACAGTAACTGCTCGAATTTCTGCCTGCCTGGCGGACATCTCGGCCTGGATGAAGGAGCACCACCTGCAACTAAACCCAGCCAAGACTGAACTCCTTGTCTTTCCAGCCAACTCTGATGTTGAACACAACATCACCACGCAGCTGGGTGCAACTACAGTAACGCCTTCCAAATCGGTCAGAAATCTAGGGGTAACCATCGACAACAGACTAAATTTCACAGACCACATCTCAAAGATCGCAAGATCATGTAGATTTACACTCTACAATATCAGGAAGATAAGACCCTTCCTCTCTGAACATGCCACACAACTGCTTGTCCAGTCACTTGTCATAACTAGACTGGACTACTGTAACGCTCTCATTGCAGGCCTCCCTGCATGTGCAACTAGACCCCTCCAAATGATCCAGAATGCAGCAGCACGTCTGGTCTTTAATCAACCAAAGAGAGCACATGTTACACCACTCCTTGTCTCTCTTCACTGGCTGCCGGATGATGCATGTATCAAATTCAAGGCTCTGATGCTGGCATACAGAACAGTCACTAGGTCTGCTCCAGCATACCTAAAATCATTGATGCAGAGCTACGCACCCACTAGAAGTCTGCGGTCAGCTAAGGAACGTCGCCTTGTTGTACCAACACAAAGAGGCACCAAAACACTTTCCCGGACTTTCAGCTTCATCATACCAAGTTGGTGGAACGACCTTCCCAACTACATCCGTGAAGCTGACTCACTCTCTGTCTTCAAAAAACGACTAAAAACACATCTTTTCCATGAGCACTTAACCAGTCATTAAAAAAAAAAAAAAATAAATAAAAATAATTCTGTTGCACTTTATTCTATTTTAAATACAATTATGATGCTAGTGATACTTTGTAATACAGCACTTTTCATACCACTGTCTCTTAAGGTGATTCGCTTATGTTTTCCTCTCTTGTAAGTCGCTTTGGATAAAAGCGTCTGACAAATGAATAAATATAAATGTAAATGTAAATGTATTACTAATGCTATTTTTATGACTGGATTCAGTGATTCCATCCATGTTTTCCACATCGCAGACTCCAATTGTTGAATTATTGAAAATTATTCACATGTGTAAAGGCTGCATCACCATGCTACCACCTCGGGATGTGAATCAAATTTTTTTTTTTTAAATCAGCGTTTTGGCCGTCGTCATTGTTAACACAACATTTAGGAATTTGTTTTCATTTTCCATGACTTTTCCATGACTGGAAAACTGCATTGCAAAATTACAGGTTTTCCAAGACACATGGGAACCCTGTTAAAGATTACAGCTATGAAAAGGTATATTCCGAATATTTAGTATTTATTGCATCTGAGCAAATGAAAAATGTGAACGCAAAACTCACGATCACTATTATTTGAGTCACTGTCACAGCTTTCCCCAAAGCATCTGGCACACTTTACACCACAGCTCCCATAAAAAACAACAACTATTTTTTCATTTAATAACTTATGACTTACATAGTTTTATTTCAATATTTAGTATAGTTTAATTTCAATTCAATGATCCATGTTTTTAGCCAATCCTCTCTTTTCAGTGTTTTTTTTCATGATTTCTACAAGCCATTAAAAAAAAGCCATATTTTAGAGAAAAACATGGAAATGTATTATATGGGCCCTAATATCTTGAAAAATAGCAATTAATTAATTTTACCTTTGTATGCTTGCCTTTTTTAGGATTAAAGGGCCGACAAATGTTACCCCATTCTCCCCTACTAGTATATAGGCCTAGCAATGATTTCATCCAGAGAAACTTTTTTAGTCTAGTCAATGATATCAAGATTTTATCTACATATCAATGTAGTACATAATCCTCAATATGAAGAAGAAAACAGAGATGAAATATTTTAGTACCTCCTTATTCCTGAGCACATCTGTGAGGTGGGCAATGCCTTCCACATACACATCTTCATCACTGGACTTTCCTGCACCGCTCTTGATACATAAACACATTTTAGTACTGTCAAACGTGATATATTTATCTTACACCTTATCTTGTTCTTTCATACTTACATTTTGTGCGCCCTCTTTCTGTAAATCAGTAAAGCGGTCACAGCGATCATCATAGTGATTAGAAATGCAGCGGTTGTGATTCCTGCCGTGAGCCCGTTGCTTGACACTAAGTGCAAGAAACCATTAATAATAAGAATCTAGACAATCTTTTTTGAAAGGTTTTTGATAACAATATAATTTCACACTTCCATTTGATTTGATCCATTTGCTCATAAATTAAATACAATAAAATATTACTGTATCTTACCTGGTTGAGTTAATAATGGGAGGGAGAGGTAGGTGTCAGTGTAAAGGGGATGAGCAAATTCTCTGTTTTCTTCATCAAACAGCTGAGTGAAGGCACGCACACTTAATCTAAAACAAGCATACATAAATATCTACTATTACCTACTTTAAACCTGTCACAATATGGCAAGCACTTTTGACCTTCGATCTAATCATGTACAGGATATTAATAATAGATGTTTAATTACATTTTTTACTAGTTACAATGCTAATTCTTGCAGCAATGGAATTACTACTAGTGAAAGTGGCAATTATTTATATCAGTAATTAGGTTTGCACTAGTAAAAACATTAATTCTTTATATCAAAAATGTAATTTCAATTAGTAAAAAATATTATTCTTAATATCTGTAACTGCATTTTAACTAGTAGAATTTCACAATGATATGTCATTCACTTTTGGGCCTCACTTCCCAAAGCCATCGTAACTTAAGTAGTACTTGAAAATGGTCATAGATTTACGAGTGTTCTGGAGTAATCGTAGAGCGTTAAGAGCATCGTAAGGAGACAGACTTATGCAGTCACCTGCAGGACAATTTATATAAATTACACTTAATACAGTTTAATACAGTTAATTGTATAATGATTCAAATAAGAATTTAATATCAGCTACTTTTAAGGTTTATTCAATTGTATATTAATCAACAATTAATAATAATAATAATAATAATAATAATAATAATAATAAATGCATAGTGGTGGTGGAATAGTGGGCTAAAGCACAGTGCTATAAGCAGAAGGTTGCCGGTTCAACCCCCACAGCCACCACCAATGTGTCCCTGAGCAAGGCACTTAACTCCATGTTGCTCCAGTGGGATTGTCCCTGTAATAAGTGCACTGTAAGTCTCTTTGGATAAAAGTGTCTGCCAAATGCATAAATGTAAACATAAAATAGATAAATAAACCAAAAAATAAATTAACTAGTAAATAAATAATTTATTTGATTGGTGAATGTTCCTAAAGAGCAGCGTCCAGCTCTCAGCTTTGCACTTTGCTGGCAACACGGTGAATCTCATTATATTCAATATGTGCTTGATCATTTGCAGGATCATTCACAGGGACTCAGTAATTAGCCACTGTCCATTAACATACAGTATGTCTTCACTGACCCTGGAATCAATTGCACTTTGACCCACAGAATTTGTGGAAAGGAAACACTGCAAATGCACATCTGATGAACGAAGCAGTGATTGTCTAAAGGCAACAGATCATTCTGCACAAAATGATCACTAAACTACATTTAATTAGCCTAGGTAGCTAATTAGTGTTTAGCTAACATTTTTCCAGAGAGGAAAATAATAAGTATTTCTAAAGTTACGAACAAATACAAAGAAGATACAATGACGAGCGACACTACACTGTCACATTTCAGCACTTCACATATACGGACAGTAACTCTCTTAAGTAACAGCATCCACATGTGTTCATGTTAAGTGCAGCTTTGGGAAACACACTCAAAAAAAAAAAAAACGAACGTTCGTAAAATCACTCGTAGAAAACGCTCTTATCCGCTAAGATCAATTGTTATTAGGAAACAAGGCCCTGTTCAAAAGGCAATTACAGATATCTTTAATTAATTTCTTACTAGTTAAAATTCAAAAAACACATTTCAGCTCATTACTTCATACTAGTAAAATCCCATACAACCCTTTAAGGTAGGGCAGAATACTCAGGATACTAAACAATTCAGGCATACCGATATGAAGTTCTGGGTTTGAGTGGTCCATCACAAAGACTTCGTCCATGCTGGATAGATTCTGGATCCCATTTACAAGGTCCTCCTAAATGCTTCATCCCAGCTCCAAGGTTTATCTCAAACACACGGATCATGCTGTCAGATCCCTCAGCACAGAGACTGTGAAAGTATCCAGTCTGGTATGCTTTGATAGAGCCGTTCTGTCTGTAGTCCAGATAAGAGGGCAGAGGGTGTCTCTGCTCAGGTAGGATATAATCAATATCTGTAAAAATTGTAAAAATAAAAAGACTGCATTAGATTTGTTGTAGTTAGACGTTGGCATTAAAGACATGTTATCTATGGCTGAAACCAGGCACAAAACCAGCCTTCCTGCAGGTAGTCTCTGAGTCCTCAAACCAAGAGATTAATCTGTTAGAAGAGCGGTGCCAAATCAGAACTGACGTAAAGTGTTTTCTGCAAGTAACTTGCTGTTTAATGCTTCAACCGCTAGAGGGCCAAAAGTTACATAGTGTAGCTTTAAGGTATGAAAATGTGTGGTTGTACCATGCGACTCAGTGACGATGACAGTGAAGAAGCGAATGGCTCCATTTACATCACTGAACCAGCTGCAGTTGAATTTGAACAGGATGGTGGAGTGTGTGATGACGCTCGCACTCACACGCACTGACACTGGTGGAGCAGGTGGTCCTGAAAAATAAACATTGACCGGGTGAGATTCTGTCAACACCTTGATTACTTCTAATGCACAAATCAACAGAAATTTATTTACTGTTTAATACTTTTTATTTAGAGTATTTTTTCTAGGTCTTACTTGAATTAATAATTAATATTGATAATATTTTCATGCTTGTAAACTAAACCACAAATCATTCTGAGTTTTAAAGATTTACAACTTCATTTTTATGTTTATATTACATATTTCTTTATATTGCCTGTTTGCTGTAGGATTCTTGTGTCATATACTGTATGTAGCTTTAGAAGAATTTTTTTTTTTTTTTTTTATCAATATATTGTCACAGTCTGTCTCCCTCATTTTCTTCAAGGACACTTATTTTGAAGTTTTCTACTGGACTGCATTTCCCATAGTTCACTGCACTAATCACATCCATCTGTTTCTAATTATCCTCACCTGTATCCTTTCCCTCAGTTCCTTTTTGTATAAATATGTCCTCTAACTTTATCTACTCCTATGTCAGTCCTTGAAGTGTTACGTTGTGCTAAGTTTTGATGTTTAGATTTATAGTTTGTTTCATTCCAGTGATTACTATTGTTGCCTTGAGGTTAGCTGCCTTCTCAAAAAATGCTGCCACATTTATTTTAAATAAATATTGTGAGCTGATGCCAGACTTTATATATAAAGTCACACATCCTCAGTATCTGTATATTTATTCAATATTATTAACAAAAATGTCACAAATTTCATGTCAACTACCCTATCTATTCCAGTTTAATTTTTTTCCAAATGATTTGAGGCTGCAGCTTTTAAAAAATCTAAAATTATTGATCAACTCATGTATAGTCTAAATCAAATATAGTGACATGTCAGTCACATCAAACCTCAATGGTTCTTGTGAGTCTTGTGAATGAATGGCATGACACCAGGACACAGAAACCTTTATTTTATTTCATCTGAGAGTGAATAACTTTAATTTCTGTCTGTTCATCATACAAAGTGATCGTAAACTTTCAGAAGACTTGGAAAATAACGAGTGAGTTTTTATAACAAAAGGAATAGTCATTTGGATTTTAACCTTTATATTCATAAAAGTATATCCATACAGAATACGCACACTGTTTTCACATTTTCTACGCTAATTTTGCTGTGGAAACTTACTGATATTTGAAATCATCAAATAATATTTAAAACAACACTGAAGGAATGGGGAATGTGGAGAACTTTGTGAAGAGCAGGTGTTCGATTTCTGCTGGCACAGATTCTCAGCTGGTCTAGTAATGAGAAAATTAAGAGAATGTAGTTATATTGTCACTCACTGTCAATCATGGTGATAACGCTGTTCTTTGCAGCTGAACTCTTCTGGTCTCCAGAGTTCACTTTGATGGAGATGCTGTAGTTTTTGAAAGGTTCCAGGTTGTCAAACTGCTGTGTGAGAGTGTTGTGTCCCAGTGTGAACGTATAGACTGGAGTCTCTGAGTCGTGTTTGTGGCATTCCACAACATAAGAGTCGTAATCAGACTCTGGAGGTGTCCAGGAACAGGACACAGAGTTGGAGCTCACAGGATAACAGTGAATGCTCGGGGTCGGCTGTGGAGCTAGAGAGAAACACAACACTCCGGTAAGTAACTAGTCACAATCCAAATATTGTCCAAAGTGACAAGTAGTTCACTTTACTATAGGTAAAATGCCCTGAATGTCGTGGGGTTTTTTAAGTCTTTTACAGTGCACCTACAGTACACATTCAACAAATAATACAGACCCACTTTATATTAGGTATAAGTACTATGTACTTTATTTTGATACAATGTACTTATTATGTACATACATGTTGTTGCACTGTACATACATTTAAAGAACCTGTTAACCTTAAACATTATCTTAAACCTTACCCTACCCCAACCCTTACCCAAACCCTAACTAACCGCAACTTTAACCCCCACAACAGATGGCCCTGCCTTCACTGAATCTGAAAATTCAAAGACTCTGCTGATCTGGACCATCTGCAACTCTTTCGGAGTTGACATGCCCACACTGGCACTGCTTGGAAAAGCAAGTCCCAGAAAGCCCAATAAAAAGCTTAAACTGTTAGAGCTCGTGCCCAAGATAACAGTAAAGTAGTTGTCAAAGTGAGACAAGGCATGTCCAACAGCTCCTCCAATGTGAGTTCATACTGAAAAGTTCACCAGGAGGCATTATTCCCTCCCATTCCCTGGTGTTCGTTGAAAAGAGTCCTGAGGTCCACAGTGATGTTTTTAAGCACCCCTTGCAGGACTGTCACAAAGGGAACAAGCATGGAGTGATCTGACAAAAGAGTTCTTAGTACCTCAATATCAAAGGGTCCTCCACAATGCATTGATGGCGTGAGGGATTGTTTGCTCAAAGAGAGACACTTGTTCAACTCTACCGGTAAACTGGCATTCCAGTTTGCTGGCTAAGTCTTTCATGTGGGCAATGTATGCTTTGGCTCTGGCAAGCATATTTCTGCAATAGGTGGGATGAGCCAGCCCACAGTTAACAATGCATCAACTCACAGGGTCTGCATATACATTGTGGAAACAGGTGTGACATTTTTTGTAAATCTGAACAACGTTCAGAGAATAATCATGGTCCAACTCACTGAATATTCCCCACAAAGACCTGGAAATATCCATCTGCATGTGGTCCAAATTTGAACTGAAATTGGCAGCCTCGTGGATTGACAGTGCAATGTACACTATTACCCTCACACCTACAGTATCAGGTACAATTTGTACCTGGACCACAGAAGATGCATACTTAGATCTTTTCCTGAGATGCTGAAGGCTGTGTGGACAGACATGGAGTTCACTTGTACAGTGTCCAATACTGAGCTAAGGTCCAGGATATCACCTGGAAGATGGGAAGGAAACACCTTACCACAAAAATATTTGTGGTAAGGTCCAGAATATCATCTTCCTTTTGACCAAATTTAATCAAACTCAAGACAATCTCAACATTTGACCCAGGGTTAACCTCTGAAAGGCAGTGCTTCAACAAAAACAAGGCATAAAACTGGTCCTGCTGCAAAATAATCATGCTTGTTGAAGTCTGCCTTTTGAATAGTTGCCATAGCCAAACATCCAGGAGGCAGGGCTCTGAATTTTCCTTGAACAAATGGACCACATTGTTGGAAAAACTGAGCTGTTTTGAATTTAATAAGCGCAGGTTACTCAAACATTCACTTGATGTTGTATCAATGTAGTGATACTATGGCAGTTTGAGGCTCTTGGGAGCCCCAAACACCTCTGATCTTTGAGAAAAGGCCAATGGGAATTGGCGAGTGGAATTTGCATGCCACTCCCCCTGACATAGGGGTATAAAAGGAGCTGGCTAGTCAGTCACTCATTCAGATCGCAGCCGAGCAGTGTTCATTCATTGAATTCCACTGCCGTTCCATTCACCTCTGTGTATGCTGTTGGATATACACCGCATTTTAGCGGTTTCTCCCCCTCCTGCATGGATAAGGGCAGAGAACGCCCCTGGGCGCTTCGACATCTAAAAAGAGAGAGTATATTCTAAAAGAGTATTTTCCTCTAAAAGAGTGGCACTGACGGAGTGCGTCTTTTTAAAGATGCCTTTCCGTCTCTGTATAGTTCCTGGTTGCGGTCGTTACCTCTCCGCCTCTGATGGCCACGATCGCTACCTCACGTGTCTGGGCTACAGCCACGCTGAGACAACGTTCGTGGATGTTTCATGCTCTCACTGCGAGAGCATGACCATGGCAATGTTGCGGTCACGGCTTTCCTTCTTCAGGGAGAAAGCCACTCCAGCCGATCCCTGCCCCGGTCCTTCTACCGACGGGTACGAGGCCGTGACGGGGGTGATTTGGGGACCCCAATGGGAGTGGTTCCGCCGGGTAATCCCCCACAGACCTCCCATTCCCCAGTACGCTTGTTTGCCCTGGTTGAGTTCTGGGATGAGACAGGCAGCTCACCCCAGGGCAAGTTTGATGTCTCATTCAGGGCTCGAGAGCGGGATGAGCTCCCACCTTTGGGTGTGGTCGCCCAGTCTGAGGCTGACATGGAGCTGGCCTGGGCTGCTGCGAGCGTCGGGCTTGAGTGAAACCCTCCACCCTGCCCTGAGCCCTCGTGGCTTGATGATTGGTTCCTGGGCCCAGAGCGCCGCTCAGGGTGCACCCTGCCCCGGTTCCATTCTTCCTGGAGATGCATGAGGAGCTCACGAAGTTGTGGCAGGCACCTTTTACTGCCTGGACCCGACCTCTGAGCTTCTCTGCTCTCACTACCCTAGATGGTGGGGCGGCCGGGGGTACACGGCGATTCCCCAGGTGGACAAGGCAGTTGCGGTGCACCGGAATTGGCCGAGACTCCCGTCCAAGGCCTTTAAGTCCACGTTGTCCTTGGTGACCAAGGCTTACAGTGCCGCTAGACAGGCCACTTCTGTGCACCTGGCAAAGGCATTGAAAGAGCTGCACGAGGGTAGTCCTAACACAGGAGTGATGCAGGAGCTGTGCTCGGTGACCGATCTCGCCCTCCGGGCGACGAAGGTCATGGTGCGGGCTCTCGGGCAGGCGATGTCCACCTTGGTGGTCCAGGAGCGCCACCTGTGGCTTAACCTGGTCAAGATGAAGGATGCTGACAAGGTACACTTCCTTGATGCCCCCATCTCCCAGGCTGGCCTGTTCGGCGACACCGTCGAGGACTTCTCCCAGCAGTTCTCGGTGGTCAAGAAGCAGATGGAGGTATCCAACACATCCTGCCCCGGCGTGGCTCAAGGTCCCACACCCCATCTGCTTGTCGTCAAGGGCATCCCCCTGCAGTGACGACACCAGCTCCACCACAGCCCGGGCCGACTGCCCGGCCCTGACGTAGAGCCCCCCCGCAGGAAGCTGACGCCCCCGTCCCACGATCTGGCATCAAGAACCCAAGGAAGGCTTCGAAGCGCCCCTGAGATGGGCGACCCAGGGACGTGGAGACCCACTGTAAGCTTGGAGGTGGTGGACAGACCACTCCATCCCCCGGTGGATGTTGGGAGGAGAATCTTTTGTTTCCTTTGAATTTGATTTTGCCGCACATCCGAGGGGCTGCGGCACCCACATTTTCAAAGAAAGAGTGGTTTCCTCATTTCCTGGGTCACACAGCTGGTGTTTACGGCCATCGTTATCACAACTGCCAGACACCGAACGTTCACAGCAGGCCTCCACCTTGAAGGTGTATGTGGCCACTATAGTGGTGCACCACAACGTGGTGGATGGTAAGTCCCTTGGGAGGCACAACCTGATAATCAGGTTCCTTAGGGGCATGAGGAGCTTGAATCCGCCTGGGCCGCGCCTCATTCCCTCGTTGGATCTCTCCCTGGTCCTGCTGGGCCTGCAGAGAAACTCGTTTGAGCCTCTAGAGTCAGTTGAGCTAAAGGCTCTCTCATTGAAGACTGCCCTCCTGACTGCGCTCATGCCCATCAAGAGGGTTGGGGACCTGCAGGAGTTCTATGTCAGTGACACCTGCCTGGAGTTCGGTCCGGTGTACTCTCACGTGATCTCGAGACCCCGACCGGGCTATGTGCACAAGGTTTCCACGACCCCTTTTAGGCATCAGGTGGTGAGCCTGCAAGTGCTGCCCCAGGAGGAGGCAGACCCAGCCTTGTCGTCGCTGTGCCGGTGAATGCTTTGCGCATCTACTTGGACAGCACACAGAACTTTATACACTCTGAGCAGCACTTTGTCTGCTTTGGAGGACAGCGGAAAGGGAGGGCTGTCTCCAAACAGAGGATCGCCCACTGGGTCGTGGATGCTTTCACTTTGGCATACCAGGCCTAGGACGTGCCGCCCCCTTTGGGACTATGAACACACTCCACTAGGAGTGTGGCAGCCTCCTGGGCCTTGACCAACTGCGCTTCTCTAACAGACATCTGTAGAGCAGTGGGCTGGGCAACACCCAATACCTTCGCGAGATCTTTTAATCTCCAGGTTGAGCCGGTTTCATCCCGTGTGTTGTCATGTACAAACAGGTAAGTATGCGGGGCAGCTAGCTGGGTGTACCGCTTGCGTACAGCGTCGTTCCCCTCCCAGAGGGGAAGACGTGTGCTTTTTTCCTCCATGTGAGTTCACGAGATGATGAACCCTGGATGTCTTTCCTCCTCAGCCCTGTGGCAGGTGAATTCGTCAGAGAAATTCGATGCCGGCCCAGTACGTGCGCTAGTATGCCCTGTACTGAGGTAGGTGCTCCACATGTGCTGGTTGCCCGTGGGTAACCCCCTGTGATGTATTTCCCACGGTACGGTTTCCCTGTTGATAAATCCACGTCTTCCTTGGGCAGAGTTCCCTCTACCGTGTTTGTAGAGCTCCTGCCCTCCGGGTAGGACCTGCCGCAGGGACTTCTTCCACATGCGATACTGCCGGTCAGTAAGTCCTTGTGATGTATTCTCCACACGTTACCTCCCCTTCAGGCAGGGTGTGGTCTCCATGGTGTCTTTCCCCTTGGGAAAGGACCCCCCCCCCGACGTGGACGCATATGGCCCCAGCTGAATTACTTTCTGTTTTTGTGGGAGAACAAAGAAGAGAAGAGGCCACAGCTGGTGCAGCCTGTCCCCACTATGAGTTCGTCTTGTCCCCGGGGTGCGAGGGGCCATACAACACTCATGGGGCATTGGGGAAGGTTACGTGGGGGCTAAGTGCATTTGCTACGAGGCACGCAGTAGTCTGCCTGCACCTGCACCTCCAGTCCACATAACACAGTTCAGCTGGTTGTGGCATTTCATATAGGGACCCCTAGTGTCACTACATCGACACAACATTGAGTGAGTGACAGATAGGGAACGTCTTGGTTTCTGTCGTAACCTCCGTTCCCTGATGGAGGGAACAAGACATTGTGTCCCTCTTGCCACAATGCTGAGCTACCCGCTGAAATGGCCGGGACCCTGTCTCGGCTCCTCAGCACAAAACCTGAATGAGTGATTGTGAGCCAGCTCCTTATATACCCGTATGTTTATAACAGAGGAGTAGCATGCAAATTCCACTCGCCAATTCCCATTGGCCTTTTCTCAAAGATCAGAGGTGTTTGGGGACCCTAGTGTCACTACATCGACACAATGTCTCGTTCCCTCCATCAGGGAATGGAGGTTACGACAGTAACCAAGATGTTTTACAACAACTGAGTTAGTTGTTACTAAAGTGGCTTTCAGCCAGTAGCCACCATCAACATTTCCTAAGGTATGACCACATGCATTTCTGAAAGAAGACAAGACATTTAAATTGTATTTGTGCAGCTTGAAATGCTTCTTAAGTATGTGGAAATGGTTCCTAACCATATTTGCTAAAAGTCTGGGAGGAACAAGTAATGGAATGTACCATTTATAGCTGTCAATGACTTAAGATGGACTACCACTCCATCTGTATCAAAGTTTAAATTAAGGCAGCCATCGATAATATTACTTGGATGGATGGCAATCTTAAGAAACTTGCAGAAGTACAATCATCACTGCAACACCACTGATCTGGGCTTTATGGCAGAGTGGCCAGATGGAAGCCTCTCCTCAGTGCAAGACACATAAAAAAGCACCTAAAGGACTCTCAGTCTGTAAGACTCAGACACGATTATCTGGTCTGATGAAACGAAGATTGAACTGTTTGGCCTCAATTCCAAGCGTCATGTCTGGAGGAAACCAGGCACAGCTCATCACCTGTGCAATACCATCCCAGTGGTGAAACATGGTGGTGGTAGCACCAGAGTGCTCAGGACCTCAGACTGGGCCAAAGGTTCACCTTGCAACAGCACAATGGCCCTGAGCACACAGCCAAGACAATGCAAGAGTGGCTTAGGGACAACTCTGTGAATGTCCTTGAGTGGCCCAGCCAGAGCCCGGACATGAACCTAATCGAACATCTCTGGAGAGACCTGAAAATGGCTGTCCACTGATGGTCTCCATCCATCCTGACAGAGCTTGAGAGGATCTGCAGAAAAGAATGGCAGGAAATCCCCAAATCCAGGTGTGCAAAGCTTGTCGCATCATACCCAAAAAAGAATTGATGCTGTAATCGCTGCCAAAGGTGCTTCAACTAAGCACTGAGTTAGGGGTCTTATATCAATGTGACTTATGTCAATACTTATGTCAATGTGAGATTTCAGTTTTGTTTTTGTTTTGTTTTTTTTATAAAATTGCAATTTATCAAAAATCTGCTTTTTGCTTTGTTATTATGGGGTATGGAGTGTAGATTTTAGCATAAGGCAGCAACATAACAAAATGTGAAAAAATGAGGGGGCCTGAATACTTTCTGAATGCACTGTATACCTCATTTTTAAAGATCATTTTTTGGTCAAAAGATTGGGACTTTTAATGTATAATGTGTTTTTTTTTAACTAAATTACACCTGTACTATGTCCACCACTTGCTTGTACATTTACCACAACCATTGTTATTACAAAAAGTACTTTACCTGATTTTTAGAGATCTTTTTTGTTTGTTTGTTTGTTTTTTGGGTAAAAAGATGTATAATGTGTTTTTTTAAATACATTATACCTGTACTAAGTCCATCACTTCACACTTTTATAACAATAAATACACTAAATTGTACACTTCCAGAGTGAGGAAAAGGGCTGGAAAAATCCCTCTGAACCCAACTCACCCAGCCCACTACCTTTTTGAACTGTTGCCTTCTGGCCGACGCTTCAGAGCTCTGAGCACCAGAACCGTCACGCACAAGAACAGTTTTTTCCCTCAGGCTATCCATCTCTTGAACAGTTAAAACTGCCCCATTGAGCAATAATTATGTGCAATACACAGCTTAGTCTATATATATTTATCCAACATACCCTACCTCTTTTGCCATACATTCCCTTGCATCTGTATATAACAGATTTGCATTTGTACATACATATATTTATATATTTTTTGACTTATTGTGTATTTCTATATATACTTATATTTTCTATTCACTTTATACTTTTATTAAATTTTTTTATTATTATTATATTGTTTGTGCACTGGAAGCTTCTGTGACCAAGACAAATTCCTTGTGTGTGTAAGCATACTTGGCAATAAAGCTCATTCTGATTCTGATCCTTTACCTGATTTTTTGATAATGTTTTTATTAATTAAATCGTCCTGGTTACTTGCGTAACCTCCATTCCCTGATGGAGGGAACGAGACATTGTGTCAATGTAGTGACACTTGGGGTCACTCTTGGGAGCCTGAGACACCTCTGGTCTTTGATAAAAGGCCAATGAAAATTGGCGAGTGGTATTTGCATGCCACTCCCCCGGACATACGGGTATAAAAGGAGCTGGTACTCATTCAGGTTTTATGCTGAGGAGCCGAGACAAGGTCCGGCCATTTCAGCGGGTAGTTCAGCGTTGTGGCAGGAGGGACACAACGTCTCCCCCAACATAGTTATGAGTGTCGAACGGCCCTTTGTGGACAAGTCGACTACCCAAAAGATAGAGACAGGCTAACCCAGTCGTGGCCTCTTTTTCCCTTCTTTTTTCCACTCCCTAAAAAACAAGGGGGATTATCCGACTGGTCCGCCAGGTCTAGTCAGGGGGTGTCCCTCCCAAGGGGAGGACACCGCGGAGACCACACCTCGCCCAAAGAGGGGGGGATATTTAAGTGGAAAATACGTCACATGGTCTTGCCGACCATGTGGAGAAGTCTCATGGTAGATCCTACCCAACAGGGGAGGAGTTACTACAAACATGGAGACTGTGGCAGAGGGAGCCCTGCCCAAGGAAGACGCAGTTTGCCAACAGGGAAACGAATTAGTGGAAGATATACATCGCCTGGGGTTACCTTACAGGGAACTGCCACATGAGGAGCACCTACCCCAGAACAGGGCTCTTAGTTAGCACGTGTACTGGGCCGGCAGCAAGTCTCTCTGAAAACTCGACTGCCACAGGGCTCGGAGGAAGTCAACCAGGGAACATAGTTTGTGAACACTACTGGGAATTAATGGTGCACGTCTTCAGCTCAGAGGAGGTGAAAGGCGCTATGTGCAAGCGATACTCCCGGCCGGCTATCCCGGGCTTATCCGCTTGTATTGCGTGCCACTATCTGGGACGAAACCGGTTCCACCCGGAGGTTGTAGAACCTTGCAAAGGTGTTGGGTGTTGCCCAGCCCGCTTCTCTGCAAATGTCTGTTAGAGAGGCACCACTGGCCAGGGCCCAGGAGGCCACTACACCCCTGATAGAATGGGCTCATAGCCCTACCGGGGGCGGCACGTCCTGGGCGTGATATGCCATAGCTGTGGCGTCAATGAGCCAGTGGGCGATCCTCTGCTTGGAGACAGCACTTCCTTTCCGCTGTGAACCAAAGCGGACAAAGAGCTGCTCAGAGATCCTAAAGCCCTGTGTGCGATCCAAATAGATGTGTAAAGCATGCACCAGACATAGCAATGACAGGGATGGGTCTGCCTCCTGGGGCAGCGCTCGCAGGTTCACCACCTGGTCCCTAAAAGGGGTCATGGGAACCTTGGGCATATAGCCCAGTCAGGGTCTCAAGATCACGTGAGAGTAGCCTGGACCGAACTCCAGGCACGTTTTGCTGACAGAGAACCCTTGCAGGTCTCCTATCCTCTTGATGGAAGTGAGCGCAGTCAGGAGAGCAGTCTTCAAGGAGAGTGCCTTAAGCTCAGCTGACTGCAGAGGCTCAAAGGGGGCTCTCTGTAGACCCTGAAGAACTACAGAGAGGTCCCATGAGGGAACGAGGCACGGTCTGGAGGTGTTCAGCCTCCTGGCGCCTCTCAGGAACCTGATGATCAGGTCGTGCTTCCCTAAGGACTTACCGTCCACTGTGTCATGGTGTGCTGCTATAGCAGCAACGCACACCTTCAAGATGGAAGGGGACAGCCGCCCTTCCAACCTCTCCTGCAGGAAGGAAAGCACCGATCCAAATGCGCATCTCTGCGAGGGGACAAGGGCAGGCCGAAAGGGAGGACCTTGTACTGATATGCCTGACCATCGAATGCAAACTGCAGGAAGGGTCTGTGTCGATGTAGAATCGAGACATGAAAGTACGTGTCCTTCAGGTCTACTGCCGCAAACCAATCTTGATGCCGGACGCTCACCGGAATGCGTTTTTGGTGGTCGTGATGGGCATGCAGCAAAATCAATAGAAAAGGCAACAAAAGATTCTCCACCCGGCCCTTTTTTTCTTTTTTTTTATTCTTTTTTTCTTTTCACCGGGGGATGGAGTGGTCTTCTTACCAGCTCCAAGGCAGTGGGTTTTGTCGACCCTGGGTCGCCCATCTCAGGGGCGCTTTGAAGCCTTTCGTGGGTTCTTGGCGGCCGGCCATGAGACGGGTGGCGTCTGCTTCCTGCAGTGGGCTCCACGCCCTTGGCAACGAGCAGACGGGGTGCGGGATATTGAGTCGTGCCGGGGCAGGATTTGCCAGATAGCCTCCATCTGCTGCTTCACCGTCAAGAACTGCTGGGAAAAGTCCTCGACGGTGTCGCCGAATAGGCCAGCCTGGGAGATGGGGGCAGCAAGGAACCATGTCTTGTCGGCCTCACCCATCTCAACCAGGTTGAGCCAAAGGTGGCGCTCCTGGACCACTAATGTGGACATCGTCAACCCGAGAGACTGCGCCGTGACCTTCGTCGCTCGGAGAGCGAAGTCGGTCGCCGAGCGCAGTTCCTGCATCGTATCTGGGGCAGAACTACCCTCGTGCAGTTCTTTTAGCGCCTTGGCTTGGTGGACCTGCAGGAGAGCCATGGCGTGCAGGGCAGAGGTGGCTTGTCCAGCAGCGCTGTAGGCTTTCGCCATCAGGAACGTTGTGAACCTACAGGGCTTGGATGGGAGCTTTGGGCATCCGTGCCAGGTGGCGGCACTCTGCAGGCATAGGTGCACCGCGAGCGCCTTATCCACTGGGGGAATTGCCGTATAGCCCCTGGCCATCCCGCCATCGAGGGTAGTGAGGGCGGGGGAACTGAGAATTCGGGACCGGGCAGTAAAAGGTGCCTCCCACGATTTTGTCAGCTCCTCTTGCACTTCCGGGAAGAAAGGCACTGGAGCGGGGCGCGGCTGCTTTGAGCAGGGGAGAGCAGAGGGTTCCACTCTAGCCTGACGCTCGCGGTCACCCGGGAAAGCATGTCCATCATCTCTGCATCAGCCTGTGACTGGGCAATCGTCCTCGAAGGGGGGAGCCCAGCTGAGGCTTCTGCGTCCGACTGGGCATGCCCGCTCTCCGATACTGCGTTCGAGAGCTCATCAGCTTCACGGGCTCTGAACAAGAGGTCGGACTCGCCATGAGATGAGCCAGTGGACTCGTCCGGAAGCCCGATCGGGGCAGACGAGCGTGCTGAGGAATGGGAGGTCCACGGGCTCCCATTCCCCAATGGTCCCCAAATCGCCCCCAGTGCTAGCCGCGCTGGCCTCAAACCCGTAGGTAGAAGAACCAAGCAAGTCGTGACCGCAACATTGCCACGGTCATGTTCTTGCAATGAGAACATGAACCATCCACGAACGCTGCCTCCTTGTGGGTCGTGCCCAGACACGAAATACAGCGATCATGACCATCTGAAGTTGAGAGGTAAGGACCGCAACCAGGAATAACACACAATCGGAAAGTCATCTTTAAAAAGACGCGTCTTTAAAAAGATGTTCCGTGTGTGCTGCTCTTTTAAAGAAATATACTCTTTCAGGAAAATATACTCAATTTTTTCTGCTGAAGCTCCCAGGGGCGTTCTCTGCAGTGCACCAGTGCAGAGGAGGGAGAAGCCACTGAAATGCGCCGTAAAATCCAGCAGAGGTGAATGAACAGTCGTGAGAATTCAGCTCAGTGAGCATGACCGTTCGGCTCCGAAGAGAAAATCTGAATGAGTGGTTGCATACCAGCTCTTTTTATACCCGTATGTCCGGGGGAGTGGCATGCAAATACCACTCACTAATTTTCATTGGCCTTTTATCAAAGACCAGAGGAGTCTCGGGCTCCCAAGAGTGACCCCTAGTGTCACTACATCGACACAAAACGTCGAGTGAGTGACAGATAGGGAACACTACTGTAATTGCACTAAAGCATGTTTTCACATAATTTTACTTGTACAGAATGCGACTCATAACCTTATGATGATTCTATCTCAACGGGAGATACTGTATGTACAAAGTTTCATCCAACTGGAAAATTGCAGACAAATGTTATACACACATTTGAGGATCATAAGGGGTATGATCTTGTCTCAAGGGGAGATACTCAATACATACATATTTATAAAGGACATCCCCTATAGATTATATCATCAAAGTTTCATCCACCTGAGACACTGCAAACAAAATTTAAAAGTCTGTGGATCGTAGGGGTCTGACTCTGTCTCAAGGGGGAGCTATTGAGTCAAGACCTACATATTCTTAAAGACATCCACTATAGCATCTACACTAATCAGCAACAACATTAAAAGCACTGGCAGGTGAAGTGTATAACATTTATTATCTCATTACAATGGCACCTGTCAAGGGGTGGGATATATTAGGCAGCAAGTGAACAGTCAGTTCTTGAATTTCATGTGTTGGAAGCAGGAAAAATGGGCAAGCGTAAGGATCTGAGCTACATTGACAAGGGCCAAATTGTGATGGCTAGATGACTGGGTCAGAGCATCTCCAAAACAACAGGACTTGTGGGGTGTTCCCGGTATGCAGTGGTTAGTACCTACCAAAATTGGTCCAAGGAAGGACAACCGGTGACAGGGTCATGGGCGCCCAAGGCTCATTGATGCACATGGGGAGCGAAGGCTAGCCCGTCTGGTCTGATCCCACAGAAGAGCTACTGTAGCACAAATTGCTGAAAAACTTAATGCTGGCCATGATAGAAAGGTGTCAGAACACACAGTGCATCGCAGCTTGCTACGTATGGGATTGCATAGCAGCAGACCGGTCAGAGTGCCCATGCTGACCCCTATCCACCACCGAAAGCACCTACAATGGGGTTGTGAGCGTCAGAACTGGACCATGGAGCAATGGAAGAAGGTGGCCTGGTCTGATGAATCACGTTTTCTTTTAGATCATGTGGACAGCCGGCTGCGTGTGCATCATTTACCTGGGGAAGAGATGGCAGCAGGATCCACTATGGGAAGCAGGCAGGCTGGCGGAGGCAGTGTGATGATCTGGGCAATGTTCTGCTTGGAAGCTTTGGGTCCTTGCATTCATGTGGATGTCACTTTGACATGTACCACCTACCTAAAGATTTTTGCAGACCACGTACACCCCTTCATGTCAACGGTATTTCCTGATGGCAGTGGCTAATGCGCCCTGCCACACTGCAAAAATGGTTCAGGAATGGTTTGAGGAACATGAAAAAGAGTTCAAGGTGTTGACTTGGCCTCCAATTTCCCTAGATCTCAATCCGATTGAGCATCTATGGGATGTGCTGGACCAACAAGTTCGATCCATGGAGACCCCACCTCGCAACTTACAGGACTTAAAGGATCTGCTGCTAACGTCTTGGTGCCAAATACCACAGGACACCTTCAAAGGTCTTGTGGAGTCCATGCCTAGACGGGTCAGAGCTTTTTTGGTGGCATGAGGGGGGCCTACGCGATATTAGGCAGGTGGTTTTAATGTTGTGGCTGATCGGTGTATGTACAAATTTTCATCCACCTGTGACATTGCGATTATGGGGGGTATGATCCATGGTTTCGGGCACTATACCTAACCTAACCTAACCCTTCCCCTACCCTAACCTTACCCCGAAACCTACCACTACCTCAACCACAGTAGCAGCATATGTGAATCTTGTGAGAATTTTGCAGAACAACATATAGTTACACAATAAGTACATTGTGTATGTATTTTAATGTTAGTACATGGTATGTAAAGACACCTAATATAAAGTGTGACCAATAATACAATGTCAGAAGCTAAAGTAGATAAAGTACATGTGAGAAAATGAATTTGTTCCACTTAAATACAGCAGCGGGCTGCTTTCTAACCATATCAAATTTTGTCTGGTATCGCTTGTTGTCTTTTGCACTTAATTAACATTCATTGTTTATAACCAACCACAAGTGACTTGGGACAAGATCTGTTTTTTTTTTCAATCATGACGTGACCTCTAGATGTCATTGTGTGTGTTTACATACACAATTGTAAACTAATTATTCTTAATTACCTGACAACTTATATTGTGTGCTTATGTTCTGTGCATGCTTGGACATTTAGACATCAAAACTGCAGAAAAACAAATTATAATTTCAAATCTCATATACATTTTGTGTCATCAGGATTTAAGAATGAGCAGATTTTTTTATAGTTATCAGCATATTGTTGTTCTTGTAAACACATTCATTGTTTAATGTTGGTCTTTTAATCTGTACTTACGGGTTCTGACGGTGTGGTAAACAGGAGTGCTGTATGTCACTGGACCATCTGTTGTTCCGCTGATAGTGTGTAGGCTGATATTATAGAGGCGACCTGGATGAAGTCCTTCTAGGATACGTCGGGTTAGAAGAACACCAGAAACATGAAGTTTGTCGTGAGGAAACCATGTCAGTTCAAAATCATCATAATCTCCGGTCAAGGGTGCATGCCATGTTATCTCCACTGATTCGGTAGAGCCGTTGACAGACACTGATGAAGGAGGGGCAGGAACTGCAGTGACACAAGGGGGAAATTTAGGTTTTTTTTCTTAGTGTATTGGTGATGCTTTTTTGCAGCCAATGGTGCATGGTTGCATTAGTGCCATGGATTATCAATTATTTTAAAATGGAAAAAGCTTTAAAATTAGAATGAACTAAAAGCTGCAAAGGACCATTTTGATTATTACATTAAATATAAATGAAATAGTCCCATCTTTATGGCATTAGATCCGTGATGATGTGTTGACTGTTATTTAAAATAAATATCTATTGAACGTGAAATATGATCGATTTACATGATTTGAAGTAACACTGACCTGTGCGGCCTTCTGCTGTCGCAGTGTTGCTCAGATCTTCACTGTAGCTCAAAACTGTAGCCATATACAGTCGACCAGGAACAAGACCCTGGAAGACCACCTGAGTGCGTTCTGGATCCAACCTCTGCTCTAAAACATCTAAAGACACTACATATCCACTGAGTCCTCCAGGACCACGAGTCCAGCTCAGCAGAAGACTATCTGACCGCCCCTCATTCACAATCTGCAGGTCCATGACTGATGCCGGGGCTGAAAAAACAGGATTGCGTTGGAAATCAAGAATGATAATTGTAATGGGGCCTGGAGTTGTGAGTTCAAATCCAGGGCATGCTGAGTGACTCCAGCCAGGTCTCCTAAGCAACCAAATTGGCCCGGTTGCTAGGGAGGGTAGAGTCACATGGGGTAACCTCCTCGTGGTCGCTATAATGTGGTTCGCTCTTGGTGGGGCGCATGGTGAGTTGTGTGTGGATGCCACGGAGAATAGCGTGAAGCCTCCATACGCGCTATGTCTCCGTGGTAATGAGCTCAACAAGCCAAGTGATAAGATGCATGGATTGACGGTCTCAGACGCGGAGGCAACTGAGATTTGTCCTCCGCCACCCAGATTGAGGCGAGTCACTACGCCACCACAAGGACTTAGAGCACATTGGGAATTGGGCATTCCAAATTGGGGAGAAAAAAGGAGTAAAAGAATGATAATTGTACTAGTTCACTGTTTCATTGGACAAAAATCAAAAATCAATACATAAAAATTAATTGAAAATTACATTTCAATTGGAATTGCAAATAAAGAAAGTATTAATGCTTTTATTGACAATATATTTATTTATTTATGTAATTTTCCCTCTTTATTAGAGAGATTACAGCTTGAATATTTGATTCACACATGTGCGTAGCCCTGAAAAGCCTCTTTCTTCTGATTGGTCAACATGCACCGTCTTCTGTTTTTACTTAATGCTGTGTGATTAAATTAAAGTTTACACTGTCAAGTTGTAAAGATTAATTTGTCTCCACTGATTTTAAATTGTTCAAAATGAACTGCTCCATTTTTATTGCAACTGTGCTATCTTTCTCTGCATATAACCAGACAATGGAATACCTGTGACAAAGTGTATCCTACTAGTCAGAAAAACAACATCAATTGAATGCGATCACTGTAGATGACAGCCTGCTTCGAACAAGCATTGGTTGGGTATCGCGGTCCTAATTACGCTAAAGACCGTGAAGCAGTTTGTTTTACTATTTTGTTCAAGCAGCAGAGGAATAGGCTTACCTACCATTATAGCTGGTTATATTACTAAATTTATACCTAATTGTGGCAGCGGGGGTGTGGTTGAGCGTTCGTCTGGAGAGAGAGAAAGCGGTAACGGTGCATTCACCTGAGCCAGATAACGATTAACACCTGTTTCCAATTGTAGTGAGCTTGGGGAAAGCAGCATAAAAGGGACAACGCCAGCGCCAAGGAGTCAGGGATCAAGAGTCCTGCTGAGTAGCTGATATGCTATAGTAAAGCTGATGTGTAATTGTGAAGCTGATTTATTGTGAAGCTGTAAATCCCAGAAAGTTGTCAATTAAAAAGCCTTGCCTGTGAGTGGAGAAATCCGGTTCCATGTGTCCTCCTTCCCTCTTGTTGTGAAGTCTGTTACACTAATATTTTAAGAGTTTTAGCCGCCGTGCGCAGCAATAGTAGCCGTTGGTGTATAACCCAATGACTGACCGAAATCGCATGCACAACACTCAAAAAGGCTGGATTAAGTACAATTTAATTCTGAGGCTCTTCTCCAGTTATTCCAGCATCTGCGTCCTATTATACAGTCCATTCCCTCAAGCACCAATGATTTAAACAAAGACAGCGCATTCAGAAAAAGTTGGTAGTGTAAATGGAATGTATGCAACGAATTGAAAGAATAGAAATATTCTTTTGTGCAAAATTGTGGCAAATTTGCCGCAAACTCGCAACTGATTATTTTCACATGCAAATGAGTTTGCGGCAAACTTGCGGCAAATTGTCCATTGTTGCCAAAGGTTTGCTGGATGTTTACCACTACCAGCGAAGAGCTGCAAACTTCTGGCAAACATTTGTGGTGAATAAAAAGCTAATTTGCATGTGAAAATAATGAGTGGAAAATTTGCCGCAAATTTGCAGCTAGTTTAGATTTTTTCTAAGGGTTAACACAATCTCATAATAATTTTTCAAAACGGCTAAGACAGTGATTGTCAGAACTGAATTTGGACTTTGCGCTGAGATAAGATGCCATTGCGCTGACATTTCAATACCACATATTTCTCAAGAAAATTGCAAATTGCGCTTTGCGCCACTTAATTTACATGCATTACACCTACAGTTTGCACGCATACACACACAGTAGCGTAAATGCTCCCTCCAACGGCCACTTATGGTTGGCACGACAATTGCTCTTAGAATTAGCACCCTCACGAAAATTGTGTAAGATGTTGGTTGT
Source organism: Myxocyprinus asiaticus (assembly GCF_019703515.2). Lineage (NCBI taxonomy): Eukaryota > Metazoa > Chordata > Actinopteri > Cypriniformes > Catostomidae > Myxocyprinus > Myxocyprinus asiaticus. The sequence continues at coordinate 948,646 of NC_059388.1, forward strand.
AGTGTGTCAAGAAACAAATATAAATATAAACAGCAAATTAATAAAAACCCTCTGAAAAAAAAAAAAAAAATGAAATCAAATGCAAAATTTTAGACTTACGTCTTCATATAAACAGCATCCTTTGTTAACTAAATTCTCTGCATGCATTCACTGATCAGGACTTCTGAAAGTGCTGCTAGAGTTTTCATTTACGCTCCCAGAGTTTTCGTTTGCAGTTCTGGCACAAACGTCTCCTGTGAGCAGGGCTAATATAGATGGGTTCTAATTAGCTAGGGAGTTTTTGAGTGACAGCTCCTTGACCGGGAAGTTGAGTTCTTTGGTGTGTATGTAAAGTGTGAGAATCTGCAAGTGGCTTCATGAATAATTATTTTTATTTAGTACAATTCCCACTGGCTGTACTTTTTATTAATTCTGAAGAATTTAAACAGATTATGAAAATTGCAATCAAGCATGGAGCTTGTTTTTACAGGGTGTAGATATTGGTGGTGGTATTTAATCCAAAGAGTGTTGTTGCCAAAAATACTTAAAACACTGCTTAAAATTGTGGCTTTACAAAATCAGCTGAATGATTGATTTTAAAAATTGGATGAATTTAACGTAAGTAAAATTGTTATGGAAATCAAATTTATTATAACTACACCATGTAAGTATAACAGTTAGTGAAAGTCTTGGGTGCAGTTCCTCTAAAATCGCAGTCATGTAGTTACAAGATGTACAGAATACACACTCACCGAACAAAGCACACGTAATACGCAATATCAATATTTACATACACACATTGTACACAGTATACAGACAAAAATACACCATTTACATAAAATATACATATTGCTTTTTAATCCATTACCATTTCTAATTTAATGTTCATAAGGATGACAACGCATTCAATGTTTGTTTGTTTTCATTTATTCAGTGTAACCGTACTGTATATATATATATATATATATATGACCGGCCACCAGGATGACAAAAAAAGATATCTGAGGTAGCATCATATTTTCTCCAAAATGATTTTAAGATCTATGCATCTTATTCACTGATCAGTGATCGTGTTGTACTTGGGGAGCATAAGCTGTTTTTGTATTCTTTTTATGTTTCATGTAGTTACAAGTGAAAATGCAATAAAAGCCACATCTGTTTATATCTTATCAACTCCGTGCTTTTTCCTCGTGGCATTTACTCGATATATATTTGGTATGTGAATGAAACAATATTTGTGATATTTTACTTCAGAATTTTCCAATCTGTTCCGATCTTTAGTCTAAAATTTTGCCTTAGATTTGACTTTTTTTTAGTTTCAGAGTGTTTTTTTCATTCTCAGTTTATATTTGTTTCTTGAAATGTTATGCCCTAAATATTTGGCACAACAGCTACAACAGGAAGTTACAGATAATACATTGGAAGACCTTAATAAAGACAGTAAGTATTTACATTACAGTGGATATATATTAGATTTATTTATAAACCAAGCTGATAAGGTTTATTATGTGCAAACAGTGTTTCTGAAATGGGAATATGCATAACTTATAGGCATGCACAGAATACTGTATACATACATTAAATATATTACATACAGGTACATAGAAAATGTGGCAGTGTTGCATGCCCTTCTTTTACTATATCTAAAATGCATCCCTCATACTCAGGGTTGGGGAGTAACAAAATACATGTAACGGAATTACGTATTTAAAATACAAAATATAAGTAACTGTATTCCACTACAGTTACAACTTAAATCATTGGTAATTAGAATACAGTTACATTCAAAAAGTATTTTAATTACTGAAGAGATTACTTTGCATTTTATTGTAATTTGTTTAATTTAATATTTTGTCCTTTCAGATGGAAAACATTTATACATATAAATGATGCGATCCAAAGTGCATTTGAACAGCGGTGAAACACTTTCTTATGATGTGTTACATTCATACGAGCAGACAGAGAAGTAAGTTTGAAGTAAGTTTGGAGAAGAAGAAATAGAAATAAACCTTGTGTAAATTGTCAGCTTTATGCTAAGATAAAATGCTATTTCTAGCCATTTTACATGCACGTTACCAGACACGATCATATTTTTTATCAAGAAAATTCATGTTGGATCATAATTTCTTTTTCTAGTAAGACCTTTGATATTAGGGCAAAAATCATATTCTTGATAATATTTTTTTATTGTTTTCCTGTAAAAATATCTAAAAATCCTTAAAACAACATAAATTTGATTGATCTTGTTTTAGAAACAACACTGCGTAAGATATTTCAGTTTTTCAGAGAATGTATTTTTGACGTGTAATTTGTCTTACTGTACTGGCAGAGTTTTTATAGACAAAACAAGTGAAAAAATCTACCAGTGCTGAAGAAGCAATCCAAAGTATTTAGAATACATTACTGACCTTGAGTAATCTAACGAAATACATTACAAATTACATTTTACAGCATGTATTCTGTAATCTGTAGTAGATTACATTTCAAAAGTAACCCTTCCAACCCTGCTCATACTTTTATTTTCAGGAAAATGTGTATATGTGTAAATGCTGACGTTAAATTCACTGGTCGAGCTCTTGAGAGATGAGCATTCATGAACTTGTCTTTTAGCTTCGTTTCCATGATGACAAAGTCACTCACACCCATGTGAAAAGTGAGCACTCTCACCTGCTGGCCTGGGCCTCATTTCCCAAAAGCATCCTAAGCCTAAGTAGATCGTAGAATCCAACTTACAATTCATCTTAGTTTTGCGGCCCGTTTCCCAAAAGCATTGTAAATTCAGTAGTTCTTGAAAATGCTCATAGATTTGCGAGTGCTCTGGGAGTAATCGTACAAAGCATCGTAAGCACATAGACTTGACAGCTGCAGGACAATCGTGAAATTACACTTCACACAATTTAAATGCCAACACTTTATGCTGAGACTTTAATATCAGGATATATGTGTTTTATTTATTTTAATTTTAACATAATAATAATAATAATAATAATAATAATAATTAGGGCTGCAACAATTAATCGATAAAATCGATAATTATCGATAATGGAAATCATCGACAACGAATTTCATTATCGATTAGTTGGATATATGCCGCGAGCACCGAGAAGCTCCTTCAGTGACGTCACTTTACAGCCCAGTGAAAATGTGTTGCATGATGAAACTTGTTTGAATAATGATGGAGCGGAAAAAACATGACCCAAGTTGTCCAGAGCACAAGAGCACTTCATAAACACTTCAAAAAAGATCATAGTTTAATGTGGAGCGGTTGCTGCTTCAGGTGCGTTTAAAGAAGGCGTGTGCTGTATTTCGCAAAACTGTTTGTTTTTATCACATGCGAGTCTCCGTTACACTTCACTGAGCTAACGTCAAACCGATCACAATGGAGATGTAAGGCTGGCACCGGAATGTCTACACCTAAAAGGCTCTGTGAGAACCAATGTCATAAAACTCGCACACAGATGAGCATCTCCACCTAAAGACAACACTCCCTACTTCTTAAGGACCATAAAACACAAATCTATCTCACCTCAGGTCACTTTAAGATGACTTATCCTGTTCTCGCAAATCTTACTCACATCTGCTCTCTCTCTCTCAACTCAGGTCACTTTAAGGACATTAAAAACTAAGTTATGACTTATCCTGTTCTGTAATGTAAAAGGTTTTCTTTGATCACACATGTTTGGTATCAATCAAGAGGTCTCATTGCAACTGGTAAAACGGTTTCATTCCCTTTCAGCAAAGTCAAATCACAAGTAAGATTTAAGAACTTTGTAAATACTATATTCTATCAGAGACATGACCCCTCCCAGATCCCTCACGGGAACCATCAGATTAGGTGCATTTGTTGTAAACATCAAAACACCTACTCAATCAAGTTTCGAAGGTCTACTTACAACCTCCTAAATTGAAAACCAAATCCTGAATAACATCAAACAAACACATCTGAAATAACAATAGAATTGTTTGGTATTTAAGGAGGGTTGGCAAGAAGCTCAGGGAATCTGTAAGCCAGATCGCCCACGCTTATCGCTGCGTGTCACTTTCTATTGCCAGGTATGTTACTTTGACTTGTCTTTTATTTTTAGAAATGTTTGTTTATTCTGATCATGTGTGAAATTGGCTTTGATTGATTTTGTAACTTATGTTTTATATCCTACCTGGCAAATAAATTGTTATTATTTGATTTATTCTGAATTTCTCTGAAATCATTTGTGACTGGTAGATTGTGTTAAGATACTGTTTGTTACCGCCAGTATGAGACCAGGATAAGACCATTACTGAAGCTTAATGATAGGAGAATCCATGTAAGACTTCAGTCACTGCTTATCGTCCATCATAGCAAGTTGTGTGTACGTGTCTAAGCAATGGTATCATCTGATTATGAGAGAAGCCAAATCAGATGATATTTAGATTACCCTACAACCTCTGACAATGAACTGAGCTGGCTATCTTGTGACGTGAGATCCTAGTAATTGATATAACATCTGGCGAGAGACTCTAAGCGACATTCAAGTATTGACTGAAAGGACAAAAGAAAATTAAGATGATTCAGAGTAATCAATAACTTAAAAAGATCAAATGAAAAGAATGATCAGAAATTAATTAGAGCTTAAATATAAATTAGAGGTCAATTTAAAATTTGAGTCAGATTAATATAAAATTGGAGTCAGATCAAATTAATAACAGAATAAATTTGTAAAGTGTAAATTAACAATAATTGTTTTACTTCAACACTTAGAAAAGACAGAACAACACAGAGACCTTCAAAGGGCAATTTATTGACGTTCCACTCCGGAACGGATAGAAAATGATCTCTTTTTACAGAGAAAGGAAGTGCCATCATTTTGATTGAGACTGAAAGCGTGGTATGATGTTGCATGAGTTTAATGTAATCAGTTATATAGCTTTCATGGATATCATACTTACACTACCGCTCAAAAGTTTTGAAACACTTGACTGAAATGTTTCTCATGATCTTAAAAATCGTTTGATCTGAAGGCGTATGCTTAAATGTTTGAAATTAGTTTTGTAGACAAAAATATAATTGTGCCACCATATTAATTTATTTCATTATAAAACTAAAATTTATTTAAAAAAAAAAAAAAAAACAAAAAAAAAAACATTTTTTGAAATTGATGACTTGGACCAAATAATAAAGAAAAGCAGCCAATAAGTGCCCAACATAGATGGGAACTCCTTCAATACTGTTTAAAAAGCATCTCAGGGTGATACCTCAAGAAGTTGGTTGAGAAAATGTCAAGAGTACATGTCTGCAAATTCTAGGCAAAGGGTGACTACTTTGAAGATGCTAAAATATAACACAGTTTTGATTTATTTTGGATTTTGTTTAGTCACAAAATCCAAAAGTAGTTCCATTTATGTTATTCCATAGTTTTGATGACTTTACTATTATTCTACAATGTGAAGAAAAAAAATTATAATAAAGAATGAGTAAGTGACCCTAAACTTTTGACCGGTAGTGTGTGTCTTAGAGGACAAGGTGTGCCAGATTTTAAAGTGTTTTAGATTATTTCTCCTCCTCCTGTAATACAATGAGCAACTATGCTATTTTCAGCACGATAGTGAATCTGCATAGCATTAACAGATGATTGTACTATATTAAACTGTATGTAATGCTGAATATAATGTATAATAATAATGCTAAGGGTCCTGATATTTGATTGTCCTGATAATGCCAAATGTAATGTCTGATTTCACCAGTATATTTATAGCATGGCAAACATTATTTCACTGGATAAACATACCCATATTTTTTAAAAGAATAGTTTAGAAACATGTAATCAATGACAAGACTATTTTAAAACTTACATTTTTAGTATTTTAAATGAAAATTGAATGAAATCAGTGATTGTGTACAAGCATATGTATCTAACATAATTATGTATATTTCAGCTGGGCAGAATTATTCACATTTCTATTCTAGTGTCACCATTGCTGGGCTGATTTTTGTCCCACTCCATCCCTGATGAATCATCATACAATAAAGAGTACTTTCTGTTCATTTTTAAAAGGAAAGGATATGTTTTGCATATGTCCTGAAAATAGTAATATCAATGATGATAATAATAATAATAATAATAATAATAATAAATTCAAATTTAACTTTTCATGATTAAGGCTTTATTCAAAGATTTGTCAGAGTATAGAATTGTGAATTCAGTAATGTAGATCGAACTAAATCCATACGCCCTTTATATATATATATATATATATAAAATATTTCAAAATAATCGTTAGTTGCAGCCCTAATAATAATAATAATGAAATGCATAAAATAGATAGTCTAAATGGATGAATAGATTAATTAGTAAACAAATAATGTTATTTGTGCGGGCAAGTTGGTAACAACAAAGTGGTGGCATGATTGATGCAGACGACTGTATAAATTAATATTAGAGAGAGAAGAAAAAAGTAATTAACTTGCTACCGTGCATGAAAATCATCCGCATAGGCCTATACTGGCTCATCATCCTACATTTACATTTATTCATTTTGCAGATGCTTTTATCCTCATCTCCTCTTCCTCTCTGACACTCAAAGTCTCTCTCGCCAGCACTAAGTTGTGGCACTGCACATACAGCATTGCTGTCACCATTATCACTTTTGAGAGTAAAGAGCAGACCTCCGCTTTATTGGTAAATGTCCTTAAAGCGCATCTTCCAAACGTCTCCTTATACTGCGCTCTGCAATAACACATTAAACCTCGTAATATTCAATGAATGCATGTAATTAGCAGGATCAACACACAGGGCCTCCACTGTTTTCACTAATCCTGGAAGTTTATATCGAGAATATATTATATTATATCGAACGAAATATTACAATTGCACACCTGATTATGGAAGCAGATTGTGTAAAAGAAATAGATCTTTCTGAACAAAATTATTGTAAAAACAATATGTAAATAGTTAATTAGGTTGAATATTTAAGAAAATATTTTAAAACAAATTTTAGCAAGGTAAATTACAAATGATTGTAAAATTAGACACAAATATAATGAAGTTACAATGATGAAGAGCACTATACAGTCACATTTCAGCACTGTCACATGGACAGCGTCTCTCTTAAGTAGCACTTAAAGCGCATCCTCGCACGTTCATGTTAAGTGCAGTTTTGGGAAACACAAGTAAAAAATAACAAACGTTCTTAAAATTGCTCATAAAAAACGCTCTTAACCGCTAAGATCGATCATTATTGGGAAACGGGATCCTGTTCTGTTATACCATGTATAAATCCAAATACTTGATGAGAGTGATAGCACAGTTGCAATAAACATGGAGCAGTCATACCTTCTGAATAATAAATGTTAATACATTTCACTATCAAAAGAAGAAAAATTCATCTTAACAGTGGTGAACTTTTATTCAATCGCACAGCACTGAGGAAGAACAGAATACGGTGCGGGTTGACCAATCAGAAAAGAGACGTTTCATGGCCATCCACATGTGAATCAGAAATTCAAGCAGTAATCTCATTTTCTATTTGTAACTATATATATATATTTCACAATAATTTTTTTTATTTTGTTTTTATTACGTACCTATAGAAAATGAACATTTTTGTTTTAATTTTTTATAGTGTAAGTTTTCATCATTATAACACCACAGTTAGTTCTATCTACCTACAGTGACGCACTACACTTTATCAAAAAATGCTAAAAAAGTGACCTGTGATGGGTTGATTTACGTCAATCAGACAGTCACTTGTCAGATTATACAGAGATAATCTAAAGTCAGGTTTGAGAGATTCATTAAATGAGACTGTTCATTCAAACATTTATTGAATATTCAAAAACTAAACTCATTTTCTCTGTAACTGGACCATTTTACTTTTTATATACTTTTTAAGTTTTCACTGATAATTTTAATCTTTGATATTTTTTTGTGAACAATAATAATCTTTATCTAGTTATGAGTTTTAGTGACTCTATGTAGCTAATATGAAGTGTTTTTTGATTAACAGAAATCTCTGAACTTAAAGCTCTGATTTTATTATTTTTTAGAAAAAAAATAGATAAATAATATGCCCTCATAAAGAAAAAAAAAAAAAAAGCCCCTCAAAATCGATTCCAGAGGTCTAAAAATCCATTTCAGAGGGCAAATATAGCCCCTCTGAGTTATCCGATCAAAGGCATAAGTATGGCATAAGAGCAAAGTGTTCAGGAAACCTTTGAAAATGGTAAATGTATGTTCTATTCAGTTTGGTGACACTAGCGGTGCAGAAATGACACACATCAGCTTCAGTATTCACCTGTGCGTGCCCATATAGAGGACTGACTGCTCAGCGTCCCTCTCCTGCTCATGACTGTGATCTTATAGAGCGTTCCCGGCAGCAGGTGTGTGAAGGACGAGCTGTGATCATCATTTCCAAGCGTCCTGCGTGACTGTAGAGTTTCACTCTGATCATACAGAGACAGCTCATACTCGTCCACCTGACCCGCCGCTGCAGTCCAGCGCAATGAGAGTTCACTGCTCGTGTTGGAGATTAAACGCAATCCAGATACTGCCGCTGGACCTGGGGAAACAACATGAGTTTTATCTAGTAAACTGTCCTGCAACCATAGATGCTGGTAAAGGCTTTGCTCACATAATGATCCACACCGAATCTGTGCGTTTCTGCACATTTCAAGTAAAATCAAGCTTGCCATTGTACACCACAATTATTGTGTTGTTTTCAGCAGCTTTGGAGCGGTTCTCATGCATTGTGAAGGCAAAGTGCTGCAGGTTTACCCATTCGCACAATTCCAAACATCTGAATCCAAACATTGAAAGTTATTTTACAAATCTAAAAATGCAACACTGTATCACAGAAATGTACTTGGCTACAATGGCTGTCAGAAATGATTTTAAAATTATGATATAAAATCACTTTTATGTAATTTCAACTGGTTGTACACCAAAAGGGGGCCCCCAGCTGGACAGTTGCTTGGGGCCTTGGAAATCATAACTTCACTGTAAATGAGCGGCTTGGTTACATTTGGTACAATTACCACACATGAAAGCCTCCTTTTTTTTAAAAGCATAAATCACCCGCAAAACACACAAACGCAGTTTAGGAGATTGCACAAGCAAATTAGTACCCTTTATAAGGGATCCTAGTAATTTAGGGACTAAGTGTACACTTAAATATCATCAAATGACATAAGATAAGAACTCTATAACTCTAAATATTACTCTTGAAACTCAACATGAAATGTCATTCACAACCCTTATTTCAGGACATTTTCAGTGGAACACGATGGGATTTGATTTTATCCATGGGGAATTAATTAGATGGTGAAAAGTGACATTTTTGTGTTTGTTTGGTGATGGAAAAAAGATGTTTCAGAGACAGATTATGAAGACAAACATTTTCTTTGAAATAATATGTACTGATGAATCGTCCACAATCAGACTAGGAAACCAGGAATGTGCGTTAAGAAAGTAAATTTGGGCTATTTTGATTTTTTACGACTTTGACTTTAAACAAACACATTTTAAAAAATGCAAAAATATTTTTTGTTTGAGCTCAGCAAGTGCAGATACTTGTAAGGCTTAGTTATAAGTTTACAGCCATTTTAAATTAAAATAAGCTTCAGTTATCTTGTGTAAAATGTAATTACTGTGTAATTATTTTGTGTAGCTGCTTGTAATTACACATTGTTAAAGTTATTACCACTGTAATAACATGTTTTTTAAATAACAAACATTGTAAAATAAAGGTTTCTTTTTGTTTGTTTGACACTGGAATCCTAAGGACATAATAAACAGTGATAAAATATTTGCTTTAATATTCGTATCTTACGTGTTAATCCCTTCGCAGTGAGCTCTTTGCTTTTGGCAATGCCACTGATGGTCTGTACATAGACTTTGTACCAGCTGCCTGGAGTTAAACTCTTAAACAGATGGCGGTTGGAATCAGCGGGCACAGAGGTATTGGCGATCACTCTGTCACGGTCATCTTTTAACTGCAGTCTGTATTCATCATAAACACCCACTGCAGCCATCCATGTGACCAGTAGACAGTCAGTGCTGTCAACATTATCTGCCTGTATACCTGTGACTGTAGAAGGGACTGAAACACACACACACACTTAAAAAACATTAAATATTCAGACTTCATAGCAAGTATTACCAAAAAAAAATAAAATAAAAAAAAACTCTTTAAAGACAATTGCTATTGTCTCTCAAGCCATAATAAACAATTCTACTGTTTTCATATTATCATCGCCCTCGTCAATGGTGCCTCTCACCTGTTCTACCGCTGGTTGTGCGGTCATTTGTTAACGCTCCACTGACTGAATGCACAGTGACCGAATACAGTTGACCAGGTAACAGCTGGTGAAACTCTGTTTGTGTGATGTGTTTAGGGACATGTCTGATGTCCTGAATATGTGTCCCCTCATACAGAGACACAGAGTAGAAGTCCACATCTCCATCACCAGCTGACCAAGAGACTGTGAGACTGCCGTCTGTGGTACCAGTGTTGAGATGTAGAGTTTCAACCTGACTGGGAACTGTGGTGTGGTGTGAAGGGAAACATCACAAAGCTCTTACTGGAAGATATTTAACTGTGATAATAAAATATATATATTTTTTTACTAGGAATGTCAATTATAATATTGAATTATAGAATAATGCACTTAAAAGATGATACAGTGATAAAAATGCCCCCTGACCCGTATGTAAATTCCGTAATAAGGAATTTTCCTACCATCAAAGCAAATTCAAGCTTGAAGAAACACCTTCATATATTTGTGAATGTGAACGGCCCTTAATTCTACCTCAGATAAATTAACAAAATCAGTCACAAAAATGGAGTGATGTGGACTGACAATATAATGACTTCTAAAGCCACATATTGTAATGTCTATTCAGTGCTTTACTCGTCAATAATGTCTTTGTCTTGTCTTCATTTGGGTGCTTTTCTTGGCGAATATTGATAAATGGGGTTAATTTGGTTAATACATCGTCATAAAAAATCGATTATAAATTTTAAGCCCTAGTTTTAATTTAAATTCTGGGAATTTAGGTTAAAAATATAACACATCATGAGGTACTTTTAGTGCTAAACTGTGATTTTTCAGTTTAAATTTAGCACAAATGTAACTTTTCATTTTAACTTGTATTTAAGTATTTTACTCGTATTTTATCACCATCTTACAAAACATGTCCAGGTCACATTTTACTCCAAGATCAAGAGAAAGAAAGAAACAAAAATTATCCTATATTTCACAAAAAGAAAAATGATTCCAAATTATAGACCATTAAGATTTTTGTATTTTTATGTATTTTTTCATGACCATTTTTCATCCCACCACCAAAAAAATTAGTGCAATGCACCCGAATGTTTTACGTTTGAGTTTATTTATTGTTTTTTCATTCTTTGTACAAACTCTTGTTTAATATTTAAATCAATATTTTTATTTATCAACATTAATATTTTAGGTTTACATTTATTTGAATGCATATAGGAAAGTTTTTCAGCTTTTTTAATAACCTTTTTATTATATATAAGAATTAGCCAAACGCTGTTTAAAATAGTTTTATATAGACTATAGCATGTCACACTGCAAGATATGTCAACTTTCCAAAAGTATTTCATGTCAACAACCCATTAATAAAAGGCAGTGCAACAAATACATTGGATAAATACTTTTAAATTTTAATAATATTTTTTTTTACCTGTACGTCCTTCAACAATCTCAGCACGCTGGTATGACCCGCTGTGAGTCGACAACACAATCTTGTAGAGCCGTCCTGGTGTGAGCGCAGTGAAGATATGCTCCCTCACTGTGCTACTCACATTTTTAGCTGGTAACACCTGTGTGTCGTTGAAGAAAATCTGAACCTCATACTTATCAACATCTCCTGGAGCAGACGTCCAGTTTACTCTCAAAAATGTGCTCCCACGCTCCGCCAGGGACAAATTACCTACAGCACCCGGAACTGAAAAATATAAGAATGAAATAAGATCACCTTTATTTTAGCCCACTGAATACAACCTCACTAGGATCTTATTTAACCATTTCAAGTTCATACTAAACATTGTTTTCCCTTTCAAGAAAGTAACTTCGACGCTTTGTCAGAAGCTGACGCTATGGGAGCACCCCCAAGGGGGCGTTGACTTTGATGCTTGGCACTCCACCTATGCTGACATCGTGGGCATATCTGACGCAGTGCCTCAATCCTTCCTTTCAGAGAGCCAAGGTTACGAGAGTAACCAAGATGTTTTTCCCATTCCGATATAAGCCTAAGTTACTTTGTCCCTAAGTTACTTTGTGTAATTGTATAATTAATTTACAATAAGCTATCATCTAGCTCCAAGTTCAGAAAAAAGTAAACAGAATGTTAGAACTTGTAGCAATATTTTAAGCAGCCAGATCTCATGTGGCAACATATTTGCAAAATGATATTACAGTATGTGGTTCATTACATATATTGTGGAAATTCTAAGGTGAAATGTCCACTGTGTGGTGCTAAAAGCTAGGTACATTTTTTCTGAAATAGATGAGGTTATAAAAGGTCTATTGAGTTTCAAATCAACAACACCTGCCTCCATACCCTAAACCTTAAACCTAACCGAAAATGTCAGATTAAAAACAAACTTTCTGAAGCAACCACATTCTTTTGACACATTCGGCTCAGGTGTTGACTCGCATGCTCTTCGGGACTTCACCCTGGTCTATCAGTTGAGCTAATACGCAATTTGATCACACTTGAGCAAGCTTGTAAACGTAGTTGGTTATGGAATGAAAACATTAAATGTATCGGATTACATGAATGAAATATAAGTAACTTTCTAGTCAATATTTCTCTCTCCTCGTCCACCATCTTGGATGAATTGTTTTTACTGATACTGCCCACCTCAGCGTTCATGTCAGGAGCATGAATATGATGCCTTAAAATACTGTCTATGTTAGCAGCTTACTGAATTTGGAAGAGTCAATGAAACAGAGTAATAGAGAAAACATGACATCACTCACATGTTCGGCCAGGTATAGAAACGGTAGAGTTGTAGTGTCCACTCCAGGTGCGTATAGTCACAGTGTAGAGACGTCCAGGAATCAGATCACTGAACACACACTCGTTGTGTGATCTATTCAGTTTATGATGCTGCAGAAGTGTGCTGTTATATTCAATCGCTGCTTCATAATAGTCATAATCTCCAGACGCGTGGTTCCAGTAGACTTTGAGGAAGTCATCTCTGGCTGAGTGGATTGCAGTGGGATTCTGTACTGCTGATGGCTCTAGATGAGGAAATGATACAGCAGCAGTGATTTATATGACTCTATTGAAGTTCAGAGTATTTGGACAACAAAATCCTGCAAACACATCTCGACATTCTCAATAAGGAATTACCGTAAGTACAAACTACGTTTAAAAGTTCACCCAAAAATGAACATGCTGTCATCATTTACTCACCCTCATGTCATTCCAAATTCTTCTGTGGAACACAAAAGGATATTTTTAAAGAATGTTGTGATCCCTGATTTGGATACAGCAGCAGTTGATAGTGACTCACTTGAAGGAGCAAAAAGTGTCATAAAAGTAGTCCATACGACTTGTGTGGAGTCAAGATTGGCAGAACTCAATATTTTCATTGTTAAATAACTTCAATTGCAGTTTGTTTCCCAACAAAATCTATTGAATGCCTTCAGAAGACTTGTAATATGGCACAAGTTGCATGGAGTACATTTATAACCATTTTTGGGTGCTTTTTATGCTTTAGAGTGAACAAAAACCTGTTAAAACTGCCATTCTATGGAAATCAGCGATTACAGCATTCTTTAAAATAATAATAATAATTCCTTATATTTATATAGCGCTTTTCTAGGCACTCAAAGCACTTTACATAGCACAGGGGGAATCTCCTCAACCATCACCAGTGTGCAGCATCCACCTGGATGATGCGACGGCAGCCATAGTGCACCAAACACCCACCACACACTAGCTATATTGGTGTAGAGTAGAGTGGTGTAGCCAATTCAGGGAAGGAGATTATTAGGAGGCCATGATAGATAAGGGCCAATGGGGGGAATTTGGTCAGGACACCAGGGTTACACCCCTACTCTTTACGAGAAGTGCACTGGGATTTTTAATGACCATAGAGAGTCAGGACCTCGGTTTAACGTCTCATCCAAAAGACAGTGCCTTTTTACAGTATAGTGTCCCCATCACTATACTGGGGCATTAGGACCCACACAGACCACAAGATGAGCACCCCCTGCTGGCCTCCCTAACACCACTTCCATCAGCAACCTTAGTTTTCCCCAGGAGGTCTCCCATCCAGGTACAGAGCAGGCTCAACCCTGCTTAGCTTTAGTGGGCAACCAGGCAAGAGCTGCAGGGTGATATGGCATTTCTATTTGCGTTCCACAGAAGAAAGAAAGTCATATGGGCTAGAAATTACATGAGCGTGAGTAAATGATGACAGAATTATCATTTTGGGTGAACTATTTCTTTAAATGGGTGAAAAAAATAAAATATTTATCATAAAATCTATCATGTCCAGGTCTATCATGATACAATTGCTAACACTTTACTTTTAGAACAGATTTAACAGTTTTCCAAGTATTTGACCTTTAATTCTCCAGCATGTTTATGATTGAAAAATATTACATAATAATTCATCGTAACAATATCATATATGTACTACTGTATATATCAAATATCAATTTTAGACAAGTTTTCTAAGCTAAGCAAAAATTCATCGCTCAACCTTTTTTTTAATATTCACACAATGGAGTCAATTCAGTAAATCATATAATCTATTCCAAAAGATTTTTTTTTTAGCTGTTCCATCTTGATTTTTTTTTTTTTATATGGTATTCATGGTATATTAAATATACTACATTACATAGAGATGGCAAATTTTTTTATTATTATTCTGATTATACCAACAAATATTTCATGAATATCAACAGTCCTCGTTTGTTTTGAATTTAAAACTTTCACTTACTGTTTAAAACAACAGTGGTGAAATTTTACAAACCTAAATGCCCAGCATTGCAACGTTTTTCCAAAATTCACTCCAAAACAAAATGTGTATTTTTATAATCAGTGGCTTCCTAAAAAACACTTTCAAGGAGGAGAAAAAAAAAAGATCAATGCTTGGGTCTCTTAGGGTAAGAAACTTTTCTGATCAGTTCAACCTTAGCAACTGTTGCTGTTCGCCATATTATCAGAGGTACTTTTAATCTTTTCTAATGTATACAGAAGTATGTTATGTTTTGGATAGTTATAAATGTATTTTTACAGAAATGATCCAAAACTTTAGTGACATAAGGTACTCAGAGAAGATACACACAGCATTATGTTAATGAGAATTGGGGGCGGGATGTTTGATTGTCATTTAAATAAAGTAACAATGCAAAAATTCTTATTGATTCTAAAAATAGGCTTACTTTCTTTTGATTTGGGGGTGAGATATGATTCAGACATTAGTTTCCTAATGAAATATGAAACAAAATATGACACAAATAATGCAATAAAAGAGTTATTACTCTCGAAACATCTTACGTGTTCTCTGGTGTAAAATGCTTTGGTTTGTGTAACTGCCACTGTGTGTGCTAATGCAGATGGTGTACAGTCGACCGGACACAAGACTGCTGAACACACACTCTGTAGTCACTTTAGACACAGTGAGTGTGTGTATGGTCTTCTCCTGGTCCTTCAGCATCACCATATAACTGTCCACATCTCCTTCTGCAGCTTTCCATGACACATTAAGAGAGTGTGGTGCATTATTAGTGACTATGATGTCAGATACAGCAGCGGGAACTAAAAACCAGAAAAAGAGAAGAGTAACAGTCACAAAAACGAGTGATAGACACCAGCCTAGTAATTATCAATTTGTGAAAAATTAACATTACTTTTATTTACATGGCTGATGTTTTTATCCAAAGTGACTTACAGTGCATCCATTGTGTGTTCCCTGGGAAAACAATAAGCTAACCCTTACAAAAAATCTAAACTAGCCGCAAACTTGCCGCTCGTTAATTTCACATGCAAATGAGTTTTTGATTCGCTGCAAATGTTTGCCAGACGTTTGCAGATCTTCGCCGGTGGTGGTGAAACTCCAGCAAACCTTTGGCAACAATGGACAATTTGCCGCAAGTTTGCCGCAAAGCTCATTTGTGTGAAAATTATCAGTGGCGAATTTGAGTTAGGTTTGTGGCAAATTTGGCATGAACTCTCGATTTTCATAAGGGAGTCTAAAAAAGGTGTTCACTGCTGTCTGAAATGCTTGAATTTCTCAGAAATTCTTGAATGCCATTTTTACAATTCTATTTTCTAATATTGATGTATACTCTATTCTAAGATTTCTTGACCAGAATTAGCTGCAACAAGGATGACTTTGTTTTTCACACACAACTATGGGTTTAGTGTCTCTGTATACACTGTATTGACCTGAAGCTGTCATATATCTGTATTCACTGTCTCAAAGGTCAGTGTTGTTTAATGTGCAGATCATATGAGTTATGAATTATTAAAAAAAGAAATATGAATAGAAAAATCTAATCAGCTCTTAAAACACTGAACATAAAGGATACACTCCCATTAGCTCCAAAACATGAAAGAGCATTGAAATGAAATATTAAAATCTACTGTGACTGTAGACTGTAGAGACCTGTATGACCGAACATAGTCACCAGACAATTGTTTAAAATGTTTTCTAGCAGTGTTTGTTGTGTGGATATCTTTTTTTGTTATTTACTATGACTTTTGTATTTAGGTCTGTTTTATAATTAACACACATAATTGTTCTCATTAAAGAACTGTATTTTAATGAATAACGAAGAGAAATGCTGTTTTGAAATGGTTAAATGTAAAAATAATCCACCTGAAAATGATTTCCAGGGGACAAATATTGTCTTTTAATATAAAAGTGCATTTCTGACAGTAAGCTTATGTTATTTTCTGTATGTTTAAAGTTGTTTTAGAGTGTGACTACTTCATTGTTTAGACCACTTCACAAGAGTTCATAAATTTCTGGCTCAAAATAGAAAACCCATTTCAGCTCAGCAGGATGTGTTTAATACAACATGCTCCTTTTATATCAAGCTTCCTGAAATTCCACAAATCCCCTTTGTATTGGAACAGGGAATTGCTTTGCAGAGATTATATCATGAATTTAATATCTGGGAAAATAGTTTACCACTGCTTTGTATATGTTTGATAGCACATTCTATCAAGCCTGTTTAAAATGCACTATAAATGTATAAATATTATATATATTGCTTTTGTTATATCTTTTCATAATTGTAAAAAAAAAAAAAAACGTTTAGTACATTATCATACTTATTAATATTTAAAATACTAATACTACATGAATAGTCATGGTTAAATCTTTGAAGAATATAATGCAGTATAACATTATATAACATGACATTTGGTGTAAATCGTGTTTTAAATGCATCATTTAATGTATTTAAAGCACTATTGCAGAGCTATTCGATTCTTTTCTTGGAGAGTCATGTCTTGCAAAGTTTACTTCCAATTCTGCTAATTTTCAAGAAATCCAAATGTTAAAGTGTATCGCCTTACAAGTCATTCGCTATAGTAAAAGAGTTTAGATGTCATAAGATAGGGCAAAAAGGAAGTAAGTGTGTAAAGTAACTGTGTATGAACTGATAATCTGACGTTTTACTCATGATTTGTGTGAAAGTAAATGTCACGTCCACACTAATAGGTTTTCGTTGAAGAACACATATTTTTTTCTACATTTTGGCCTTAAGTCCACTCTGAGACAGTGTTTTTGTCCAGCGAAAACTGAGTTTTTCGAAAAATCTCTCCCAAGTGGATAAATTAAAAAATGCTGTGTTATAGTGTGGACTGGGAAACAGAAATATCCGATAACGATGATGTATTTGTTCTTATGTAATGCAGTCATGTGATCATTCAACCCAAAAAAAAATCAAGACAGTGGCCCATGATGTATTGCTGTTGCTGTGCCAGCTACCAAGAGTTGTTAAAGTTAAATGTTACTTTGTACAACCTTCACATTACATTCCTTCAAAGGCGATGAAAAGTTTACTCGGAATAGCTGTCCGGCTATGGTAGGGTGACCATATTCTGGTTTTCCAAAAAGAGGACACCTTTTTTTTTAGGGTTCAAAACAGTGTTACTATGAATGCAAACTTTAATACTGTGAAAAAGACACTCTATTAGCATAACATAAATATATATAAATAAACAACATTTTCCAACATTCTTTTGAATGTCCATGTACTAAAATAAAATATTTGATGCCATGAGTGTACCTTCATTTACTATTTCTATTATTTTGAATGGCCATGGAAAATGAAGCAATGTGATAACAATTTTACCTGGTCGCAAAAAGTAGTTCGTTAATTTACCTGATGAACTTTCACCTTTTGCTGACCCTTTATGCTTGGCAGAGCTAATGTGTGCTTCTAAATCACTTGCACCTTTATTAGCAACTGACACATAAGTGCCAGCTTTACATGTCATACATTCTGCTTCCCATGGATCTTGACCTGGACGCAAATCTTCTGTAAATTTGCACTTTCGTTTGGGCATTGTTTTCACTCAGCTGTCATTTGCTGCTACTGTCAAGCAACTGTTTGATGCCGAACACAACAGAGCTTTATGTGTTCGTGGAGAGATTGACAGGCAGGAATTTGGCCAATTGTTGCTGCAAGCCTCTTATATTCGACCAATTGGTGTGCAAGAAGGCGGGACTTACAAAGAGGGGTTAAAGCAATGCAATTATGCGCACACACACAATGAAGTATTAGACCAGATGCACATCGTAATGCAACTAAAGCCGAATCCCGGACATTTTTGCAAATTTAGAAATCCCGGCTGGACGCTTTTTTAAGGTTCGAAAAAGAGGACATGTCTGGGAAAAAGAGGACGTATGGTCACCCTAAGCTATGGAACACGAGGACAATTGTGTTTCAGACTTTACATGGAAAGGCGATTTTCTACGTGCACATTAAGGAGATTTAAGCATTTTTATAAGTTTCAGTGTGGATAAGAAACGTTTGGAAAACGCTTGAAAACAGCAGTGGGGACAGAGAGCATTTCGAAAATGAAAATTCTGTTTTCAAATGTATTCGGATTAATGTGGACATAGCCTAAAAGTCATTGTTGTTGTAGCGCCTCTAGTGTTCATTTCACCAGGACACAGCTGCGATACCTACAATGGGACAAGTAAAAATTATTTAGCAAAACTGTAGGTATAGTAACGTGATCCTATGCGACCAGGTTGCCATATTGTGTCTAAAATTCAAGTTACTCAATATGAACTTAATCGTGCTAGTATACTAAATATCAGTATGGCTGTGATTACCTGTGGTCACATGTCTTGTATGATTTTGGTTAAGTATGTGCATATTATCTAAATTGTAACTTTAAGTTATTTTACCATGTTTTCATTTAACATTGGTATCATTTTTTGAAAAAGTTTAAAATAAGTAACCACATTTAGCTGGTTTCTGCATGCTTGCACACAGTTACGTTACCTGTACGACATTCCGCCTCGGCATGTTTGGAGGTTTGTGTTCCACTAACAGTGGTCACCAGTAACTTGTGTAAAGCGCCAGCTCTCAGGAACTGAAGTTCGGTGGAGGTGATGTTTGCTGGAACAGAAATGTTGTAGACCACCTGACCTTCCCGCAACAACAGCAGATGATAGTAATCCAGATCTCCATGTGGTTTCTCCCAGCTGGCATTCAGACTGTTTGTATGTCCCTTGTTACTGAGTTTCAGGTGATTCACCTTCAAAGGTACTGAGGATACACAATTTGATTACTGTCAGATTAACACAATTTCATGACAACTCATACTAACTCATACTAGATTATCATAAAGGTACCTTTTTGGTGAAATCAAAAAGGTAAAACTTATATTCCTACAGAGACCAACCAATCAACAAACAGAATTTCAAATCGATACAATATAGGCATAAGATTTTAGCTTGCCTTCTATTTAACAATTTATTTTAAGAAAGCAAACTTTATAACAAAATTGTGTTACTGATTCCATATTTATTTATCCAATACAAATGATAAATGCTTCCCTTGTTTCGTTCCAAACCCATATGTTTCCTTTCTTCTGTGGTACATAAGTTAGTTTCCTATTAAAATAATGGTTATGTTTGGTGTTTGGGTGAGGGGTTAGACTTTAATCATCACAATATTGTTTGTTGTTTAGTTTATTTTTCTCTATGCGTGTAAAAGTTTATACAAGCCAACTCGTACAATTTCTCCATCTTGTACAATTATTGCGACTTGTTATGAGACCGGGTTGGTCATATTCTTCGCTCTTGGTAAAACAAAAAATATAAGTCTGTCAGCAAATATAGGTACACTGAGTAGTTTTTGATTTGAAAATTGCAAGCTAGGCATACATGTTCGTCCCTCGAGTGAAGCAGAACTCCGGAGGTTTTGTCTGGTGGTGGTTACAATAATATAGTACAGACGACCGGGTGTGATGACATTAAAGGTGCATTCTCTCATGTCACGGCTTAAAGTTCGAGTCTGAATAACTGCAGAGCTGTTGCCGTGAAAAAGCTGTAACGATGTAGCCATCACGGGATGACGACCCAGCTGCGTGACTCCATAGAGCACTAATGGAGCTCTCATCAGAGTGACGAATGTGTAACTGGGATACTGGTGGAAAACCTGAAAACAAACAGACCAATAGCAAGATGTTACATAACCATAATTACACCACTGGTTTAGATGTATGTGCACAGTGCTGGGAATTTAAGGCTAGGTTCGGAATAGCATACAACCATACAACACATTCAAAAGTTATAAGCATAATTTGAACTCTTGGTGGCGCTAGAGGGTTTCAGTTAGAGCCTCCAAATTTGCCACAAGGAATGTTCAGGTTCTCTTCTACCAATTTGTCAAATTTTTGAATCATTTTATAGTTTATTGACAGTATTGGCATGTAGGTTATACCTATTTCCCCTTGGTAGTAGACGGTAGTAGCCAGTCCTCCACTCTCTACACTGACCGCTGCGCTGTACACTCTGCCAGGCTGCAAATTTAACCCTGACAAGATCAGTTCCTTCACCGTTTGATTCATTGTTTGGTTAGCAAGGATCTCACTTCCGTTTGAGAGCAGCACACAGGTTTGGTCCCATTCTCCTGAAGGAGGTGTCCAGGTGATCTTCAGAGCTCCACGAGCGGACAGGTTCTCCATCATTAGATCTGACACCTGCCCTGGGGCTGCAGTATTCATAAAGTAAACATACAGATTTATGATTTTGATGTGCCAATGTACTTGGAGTGAATATATGCAAAAGCCTTCAATTAGTATATTTCCTTCATTATTTATTTTTCTACTGTTTGTAACAACATAAAATGGACCCTTTTTACGCACTGTGATGACGCATTTCCAGTTTATTTAGAAGTGTAAATCTAGCAAACTTTTTATAATATAGTTTGTGTTATTTTACCCTGGCATTAAGTAAAAAAAAAAAAAAAAAAAAAAAAAAAACTAGTTACCACTGTTGCAATCTGCTGAGGGAGTGACAGGAAATTTGTCATCTTTCTCTCTACTGACTGTTGTAATCCATGTACCGCTATAAACTGTTTTCCTCTTGTGGAAAGTAATGAAAAGGTAATGGTGGATTTTTTCTTTTGCTATTGGAACAAATGGGAATGCAAAAATATCTGCTGTTGGCTATGGAAGTTTACCCTGCTATACTTTACATCCGCGTTCCAAACCAGGAAATGTGAAAAGGCTTTTTCTTTTTTTTTCCTTTTTTTTTTTGGCATGTTTATTTCATATTTTGTAACACTTTACAATAAGGTTCTTGTTCTGTTTGTTAATTAGTAAATGCATCAGGTACAGTATAAAGAACTTACAATGAACAGTCAGTTTTAACAGCATTTATTAATTTTGTTTAATGTTAAATTATAAAAATAATTTAGTTCATAATGCATTAACTAATATGAACAAATATTTAATGTATTTAATTTTATATTTAAAAATATATATATGTGTGTGTATGTATATGTTGAAATTAACTTTAATAAGTGCTGTAAAAGTATTGTTCATTGTTTATGTTAACTAATGTAGTTAAATAACAAATATAATTACTATTTCCATCCAAAAAATAATGCAGAATCCTATTTAATTCTACTTAATTTTACGATATAGCATTTATTAGTTTTTATTTTCTTAAAATCCACTATTTCTTGTTCATGTAATAAAATAAAATAAAAAATAAATTAAAAAAGAATGTTAAAAATCATTTTTACTTAAGCATAATTTGTATGGAAAATATGTTTATTAAATTATAAAAGAGTGCATTTTGAACTAACATGAACCACAATGAACATTAATGCATTTATAAATGAACATTACAAGATTACTAGTGATGTAAAAAAAAAAAAAAAAAGGTCAAATCATTAGCAAATTTTTCACATTGTAACTCAGGGCTTCTAAGTAATAAAAGAAGGGTCAAAAGTTAAATGTCTGCAGAGCATAAATCATCGAAATAATAGGAACCACTTAATATTAGGTGTCATATACTACTATGTACTTAAGCATTTGATACAATGTACTTGTTATGTACATACAGGTGCATCTCAATAAATTAGAATGTCGTGGAAAAGTTCATTTATTTCAGTAATTCAACTCAAATTGTGAAACTCGTGTATTAAATAAATTCAGTGCACACAGACTGAAGTAGTTTAAGTCTTTGGTTCTTTTAATTGTGATGATTTTGGCTCACATTTAACAAAAACCCACTGATCTCAAAAAATTAGAATATGGTGACATGCCAATCAGCTAATCAACTCAAAACACCTGCAAAGGTTTCCTGAGCCTTCAAAATGGTCTCTCAGTTTGGTTCACTAGGCTACACAATCATGGGGAAGACTGCTGATCTGACAGTTGTCCAGAAGACAATCATTGACACCCTTCACAAGGAGGGTAAGCCACAAACATTCATTGCCAAAGAAGCTGGCTGTTCACAGAGTGCTGTATCCAAGCATGTTAACAGAAAGTTGAGTGGAAGGAAAAAGTGTGGAAGAAAAAGATGCACAACCAACCGAGAGAACCGCAGCCTTATGATTGTCAAGCAAAATCGATTCAAGAATTTGGGTGAACTTCACATGGAATGGACTGAGGCTGGGGTCAAGGCATCAAGAGCCACCACACACAGACGTGTCAAGGAATTTGGCTACAGTTGCCGTATTCCTCTTGTTAAGCCACTCCTGAACCACAGACAACGTCAGAGGCGTCTTACCTGGGCTAAGGAGAAGAAGAACTGGACTGTTGCCCAGTGGTCCAAAGTCCTCTTTTCAGATGAGAGCAAGTTTTGTATTTCATTTGGAAACCAAGGTCCTAGAGTCTGGTGGAAGGGTGGAGAAGCTCATAGCCCAAGTTGCTTGAAGTCCAGTGTTAAGTTTCCACAGTCTGTGATGATTTGGGGTGCAATGTCATCTGCTGGTGTTGGTCCATTGTGTTTTTTGAAAACCAAAGTCACTGCACCCGTTTACCAAGAAATTTTGAAGCACTTCATGCTTCCTTCTGCTGACCAGCTTTTTAAAGATGCTGATTTCATTTTCCAGCAGGATTTGGCACCTGCCCACATTGCCAAAAGCACCAAAAGTTGGTTAAATGACCATGGTGTTGGTGTGCTTGACTGGCCAGCAAACTCACCAGACCTGAACCCCATAGAGAATCTATGGGGTATTGTCAAGAGGAAAATGAGAAACAAGAGACCAAAAAATGCAGATGAGCTGAAGGCCACTGTCAAAGAAACCTGGGCTTCCATACCACCTCAGCAGTGCCACAAACTGATCACCTCCATGCCACGCCGAATTGAGGCAGTAATTAAAGCAAAAGGAGCCCCTACCAAGTATTGAGTACATATACAGTAAATGAACATACTTTCCAGAAGGCCAACAATTCACTAAAAATGTTTTTTTTATTGGTCTTATGATGTATTCTAATTTTTTGAGATAGTGAATTGGTGGGTTTTTGTTAAATGTGAGCCAAAATCATCACAATTAAAAGAACCAAAGACTTAAACTACTTCAGTCTGTGTGCACTGAATTTATTTAATACACGAGTTTCACAATTTGAGTTGAATTACTGAAATAAATGAACTTTTCCATGACATTCTAATTTATTGAGATGCACCTATACATGTTGTTGGATTGTACTTACATTTAAAGTACTTGCATTTATTTACACCTGCTGTTACACTGTTAATCATACCCCTAAACCTAACCCTATCCCATACCCTAAACCCTAATCCTAATCTAAATCCTAACAATAAATACACACCCCTAAATCTACTCAACCTCAATAGCAGCAAATATGAATCTCTTGAGAATTTTGCAGAACAACATGTAGTTACACAATAAATACATTGTGTTTTAATGTGAGTATATAGTAGTTAAAAACACCCAATATAAAGTGGGGCCAAATAAAATAGCAGATGTTGCATTTCAGGGACATTTTCTCTGTTACTCACCAGTTCTTCCTGTGACCCATGTCTGATTAGACAGTGTTCCACTCCTGGTGTTGACGGACACCTGGTAGGCCTTTCCAGGAATTAGATCATGAATCATCACCGCTGTAGTATCTGAGGAGAGGCTTTTCTCAATGGGCTTTGAACCAGGTGATATCACACTGACAAGATAACTGTCCACATCACCAGAGGCTTGATCCCATAAAACCTGCAGGTTGTTCTGGCTGCCATTGTTCTCCACACGGAGGTTAGAGACAGCAGCGGGAACTGTATAGAAACGGAGAGGTTATTTACTTACTGAAGATTGTACAATAATGCATACTACTTGCTTACCTCACTAACGCTAGTAAATAATATACAATGTATTTTTATTTTTAGTAATCTAGTAATAATTCTCCATTGAGCCAAAACAAGTGAATGTAGTCTGAATTAGCTCTTGGTTATAGTGGTGAGTAAAACAGAACAGTCAATCAAATGATATTGCAGAACAAAATCAATAGAATTCAATTAATTCAGGGTCAGTGGAATGCAGTATGTTTTAGGATTGAAACATCATGACGTAAGGTGAGATAACAAAAGAGACAAAGCTAACCTTTCAGTGCTGAAAACAGGAAAGGGTGTTAACATGCTTTAAATACTGCAGAGGAAATTGTACATGCAGAGATATGTGAACATTAGCCACACACACAATTAGAAAAAGAGTTTTGAACAAAGTAAAAGTTACTGGTAGTTTCCATGAATAACTTACAATTTAGCTTTCTTTTTCAGTTAATGGTCAGTGAAAGATACATGTATATATAGCCGTTTTAATTTGCAATTCATTTTCAACGAGGTTTGTAGTTTTTGCAACCCTGTTACCAATGTTTGGGTAAACTGCATGTCTAAATTCAATTTAAAACTCTTATATCTGATCAAATTTTAGAGCAATAAACATTAAACATTACTGTCAATCGGATTTTTACATGATATGCAGAATAAATACATAAATTATTGTGGCAGAAGAGAAAAGCATTGATTAGACAATACAAAAAGTGGCTTTAGAAGGGAATGTATTGTTTATTTCCATCCCATTGAACATAAGCCTATCATTGACCTACATTCAACAGCAATCCATTTTGCAACTGAATTTGTCAATATGTCCGAGGTAAACTTATTAAAGGGGCTTTTCTAAGGACACATCTATGCACATATGTGTTAGACAAATGCTCACTTTGGTTGTGTCTTGGGTAAAAACAAAGTTTTTAGGTCAAGTTTTACTACCCTTACGAAAATCGAGAGTTCATGGAAAATTTGCAGCAAATTTGAAACTGATCATTTTCACATGCAAATGACCTTTGTGGCAAACTTGCGGCAATTTATCCATTGTTGCCAAAGGTTTGCAGGAGGTTCACCACCACCGGCGAAGAACTGGAAACTTCTGGCAAACATTTGCTGTGAATCAAAAGCTCATATGCATGTGAAAATAACCAGCGGCAAATTTGCGGCTAGTTTAGATATTTTGTAAGGGTAAGTTGCATTTGGAGTTGCGCTCCATCTAGTTGTGTTAGACTGCAAGAATGCATCCTTATCTTGTGCCATCTTTAAGTGTGGTGTGTTGCCTGTAAAGCTGATGGAACAAAAATTCCTTATTATGCTGTGGTGGCATGATTAGTTGCGTTTTTTTTTTTTTTTTTTTTCTTTAAAAATTCGTTTTTTATATAACCAATTGCACTGAATTAATGCATTTAATCATAACCCTAATTATAAGCATTATACAAAAAAAACACATTTTAAATATAACTTGAGTAATATGACTGCATCCCTTGCAAAAAAATGTAAACTAGCCGCAAACTTGCCACAAATTTTCTGCTAATTATTTTCACATGCAAATGAGCTTGTGATTTGCCGCAAATGTTTGCCAGAAGTTTGCAGCTCTTCACTGCTAGTGGTGATCCTGCAGCAAACCTTTGGCAACAATGGACAATTTGTCGCAAGTTTGCAGCAAAGTTCATTTGCATGGGAAAATTACCAGTGGTGAATTAGCTGCAAGTTTACAGCAAATTTGCCATGAGCTCTCGATTTTTGTAAGGAATGTAAAGTGTGACAAATGTAGTAGTCAACAACATTTTTTAAAAATTGTGAAAGTGGAACGATTATTAAGTTGTCTTTTCGCCATGCTTTAGAAAGGGTTAAAATTATGTCACTTGGGTGTCACAATTCTACGGAATGTTACATGTTTTTAATGGGGAAAACACAGCTAAAATTAACTTTATTGGTAATAAAAATGTAACTGAATTTTTGCTAACAATTACAAATAATTATTTACTACAATGAATTGAATACCACTAAATTTACATGTTATATGATTTTAGTTGTTGGATTCAGTTGAGAAAGTCAAGACTTCTGAGGTGGGACAGGTCAAAAGCATAATAATAAGGTTTAATACAGACATTTAATTTAGTTAAAACTGGCTATTTTTCTGCTAGGCTAATTTTCTGCTAGATAATAATTTTATCTAATATTTAATCAATTTCACAACAAAAAACACAGGATTTGTGCCATGATTTAGAAAATGTATTGAGACAGAATAAGTATAAAAAAGAATTCTGTCTTGTCAAATTAATACAGTTTTTTTCTGAATATCAAATCCAAAATACCTGTTTGTGCTTGTCCAGATGTTGAATTTTGTAGCCCTGCCACCACTGTTATGACAGTGACATTGTAGAGGCGTCCAGATGTCAACCCTGTTATTACATGCGAGGTGGCTGTGCTTGCAACCGTGTCATTCCAGGTTGAACCCGTGTACCTGCTGTCTATGAGCACAATCCAACATTGCTCTGTTCGTCCTGGGCCAGACTGCCATGAAACCTCCAAGCTGTTTGAATCTCCAGAAATTCTGAGATTTTCCACCGCTGATGGTCCTATAGAAATACAATATCAACAGTTAGAGCTAATATCATATAATGTATAACATAATCTTGACATTTAAACAAAGAAAAATAGAGAGAGTCACGTGACGCCAAGTGAGGAGCGGACGTGAAAACGGTGATTTCTGCGCACTTTGCTAGTTTTTTATTATTTTTTATGTCATAAACCGGTGAGATTTGATACACCCTGCTACATAACCGTTCTTTGAAGTCAACATGGCAAAGAATTCAAAATCCTCGGGCTCTGGAGATATTAAAAGACACTTACGTGCTCAAGCTGATACCTCAGATAGGCCTGCAGACCAGGGACTCGGTTTGGACGGTGTGGCGGGAGAAATTCAGTGTCAACTGTCCAACATGTCTGTGATGCTGCCAAAAGTTGTTGCCAACTTAGAGGATCTTGCTGTAATACGCCGATCGATTACTGCGATGGAAACTAAATTTGTTGGTTACAAGAATCGGGGATGTCGAGAGACAGATTATCTGGAGTCATCGGAGAGGGAATTAGCTGCTAATCCGCTAGTGACTAAAGTAGATTTGCAACGCATTTTGAAAAAACTGGAGGATTTGGAGAACCGCAACCGGCAAAACAACGTCCAAATTGTTGGAATTCCTGAGCATGAAGAAGGCAGAGATATGGTGAAATTCGTAGATGAGCTCTTTCCGAGTCTGCTCGACATAACGTGCCACAAGTTGGAAATCGAGCGAGCTCACAGAGTCCTGGCTTGGAGATAAGCTGAGGGAGACAGGCCCCGATCAATTCTGGCCAAATTTCTGAAATCATTTGATTAAGATCTCGTGTTGCGCAAGGCAAGGAGCAAAGGAAATCTTTCTTGGAAGAATCACAACATTTTCTTTTTCCCAGACTTTGCGAATTCGACAAGAGAGAAACGTGATCGATTCAAGGAATGCAAGAAACTCTTACATCAACGGAAGATCGTTTTTGCACTGATGTTCCCGGCCAAACTGAGAATAGATACTAAGGATGGCCACAAAATATTTACATGCTCACAGCAAGCATAGTCCTTCATAGAAACAATGGGTGAGTAAACCATTTGGTGATTTCATATGGTCTCCAAGTGAACTGACTCGCTGAACATACTCTTGACTGTCTGAGGAAGCTGGGCGCCTTTTTGTTTCATTTTGTGTTGGTTCCGCCATAGCGGCTGGAGTTTGTTTTGTGGAGTAACACTCCTTCAAGAAACGTTTGCATCAACAGAAGGTCATTTTTACACTGAAGTTCCCGGCCAAATTGAGAATAGATACTAAGGATGGCCACAAAATATTTACATGCCCACAACAAGTGATGTCTTCCATAAAATCAATGGACTGAGAAAGTCATGGTGTGTTTCTCATGTGGCCCCTGATTGAACTTGACTTGCTGAACATACTCTTGACCATCTGAGTAAGCTGGTCGCCTTTTTTGTTTATTTTTCTGCTGGTCCCGCCTAGTGGCTGGAGTTTGTTTTGTGGAATAACACTCCTTCGGGACAGTTTGTAGATGAATCTGCTCATTCTTTGTTCTTATGCCTCCTATTGGCTGGAGTTTTTTTCGTGGAGTATTTTTGGCAGGACATTGGAATGATTAGGGCATCTGCTGCACTCATGAACAGCCGGCTCACTGAACATTAATTTGCCTGTCTGAGGAAACTGAATGGATTTTTCCTTTTTTTTTTTTTTTTGAGTTAGCAGCTGGAGTTTTTATTTTTTGTGGAGGAACACACCTTCGATACAATTTTGTGAATGAATCTACACGTTCTTTGTGTTTATTCTACCTACTGGCTGGAGTTTGTTTTATAGATTATTTTCTGTTATGTAAATCGGTCACACAAAATTTGTATGGAACTTGTATAGAGACTTGAGCAATATGACGGCAAAGTTGTCAAAATGTCAGATGTTAATATGAGTGGATGATCTCTCTCCATGTGGAATGTGAATGGGTTGGGGCACAACATAAAAAGAAGGAACGTTATTTTTTTCTTAAATGTAAGATATATGATATAGTGTTTCTTCAAGAAACACATCTTTCCCCACAGGAAGCTGAAAAATTTGTGAAGATATGGGGTGGACATGTTTTCTTTAGTGCTGGCTCAAGGAAGAGCAAGTAAACATCTACAATTCAAATATCTCAAACAGATTAAAGATAAATTAGGAAGAGCCATTATTGTTTTAGTAGAAATTCAAGGACAAAGGTTGATTTTGGCTAATATTTACAAACCTAACGCTGATGATCAGGGTGTTTTTATTAAACTAGAAGGGATGCTGCAAGCCGCTGGCACCCCTCATGATGTAATATTGGGAGGAGACTTTAATCTTTTGATGGACTCAGTCCTTGATCATAGTGAAGCAAAAGTGTGTAAGCCCCCTAGAGTAACATTGACGCTTCACAGGATGTGTAAAAATCTTGGTCTTACAGATATTTGGAGACTTCTGAACCCATCTTGTAGGGACTATACATTTTTTTTCATCAGTCCATAAGATTTAAACATTTATTCTAGAATAGAATATATAATTTTTTTGGTATCTAAGTCCCTCATTTCATCTGTTGTTGATTACTCAATTGGAAACATTTTAGTCTCAGATCACGCCCTGGTGAGTTTAGAGGTGTTGCCACATATGGCTTCATTGGCTTCTTTCTGGCAACTCGACCATGCAGCTCATTTTTGTTCAAGTATCGTCGTATTGTGCTCCTTAAAACAACCACACCATCTTTTTCCAGAGCAGCCTGTATTTCTCCTGAGGTTACCTGTGGGTTTTTCTTTGTATCCTGAACAATTCTTCTGGCAGTTGTGGCTGAAATCTTTCTTGGTCTACCTGACCTTGGCTTGGTATCAAGAGATCCCAGAATTTTCCACTTCTTAATAAGTGATTGAACAGTACTGACTGGCATTTTCAAGGCTTTGGATATCTTTTTATATCCTTTTCCATCTTTATAAAGTTCCATTACCTTGTTACACAGGTCTTTTGACAGTTCTTTTCTGCTCCCCATGGCTCAGTATCTAGCCTACTCAGTGCATCCACATGAGAGCTAACAAACTCATTGACTATTTATACACAGACACTAATTGCAATTTAAAAAGCCACAGGTGTGGGAAATTAACCTTTAATTGCCATTTAAACCTGTGTGTGTCACCTTGTGTGTCTGTAACAAGGCCAAACATTCAAGGGTATTTAAACTTTTGATCAGGGCCATTTGGGTGATTTCTGTTACCATTATGATTTAAAAAGGAGCCAAACAACTATGTGATAATAAATGGCTTCATATGATCACTGTCCTTAAATAAAAGACAGTTTTTTGCATGATCAGTCCTATTTTCCAAATCAATGCCAAAATTTCACAATTTATGCCAGGGTATGCAAACTTTTGAGCACAACTGTATATAAAGCAGAGAGAGTCTTTTTCTACCATTCCCTCAGTGAAATCTGCTGGTGGTGAAATGTTTACCTCGACCTTTGATATTAATAATGCTTTTAAAGAATTCTATATTGATCTCTATAATTCCATGTCTTCATCTACTGACGAAGATATTAGAGATTTTGTGGAACCATTAGAACTCCCTAAACTGACAAAAAACATTCTCTTGATTCTGAGATAACCTTGGAGCTTGATGAGGTAATTAAGGCCTTGCCTAAAGGCAAGGCTTCTGGCCAGACAGCTTTGCCGCTGAATTTTTTGGATCTTATGCTACAGAACTGGCTCCACTTTTGTTAGAAGTTTATATAGAATCATTAAAGAATTGAAAGCTTCTGCCAACCATGACACAAGCCCGGATCAGTCTGATTCTTAAAAAAGACAAAGATCCAAATGAGTGTAAGAGTTATCGCCCAATTTCCCTGATCCAGCTAGACATTAAAATATTGTAAAACATTTTGGCTAACCGATTAAGTAAAGTTATGACATCTCCTATACATTTAGATCAGGTGTGGTTTATTCAGGGCCTCATCTCTTCTGATAACATTAGGCGTTTCATCAATATAATGTGGTCAGTGGCGAATCATCAGACTCCGGTCGCTGCCATCTCACTTGATGCCGAAAAGGCATTTGATATGGTAGAATGGGATTATCTTTTTAAGATTTTGGAAGTATACGGGTTCAGGAATACCTTTATTGGATGGATTAAGTTACTTTATAGACACCCGGTAGCGGCGGTACAAACAAATGGATTAATTTCAGATTATTTTACTTTGGATAGGGGCACCCGGCAGGGTTGCCCTCTTTCCCCATTATTGTTCTGTCAACTGTCAAGAAAGGAGGATGATTTTCCAGGGGTGATGGCAGGAGGTGTGGCGCATAAGCTTTTGCTCTATGCAGATTATATTTTATTATTCGTCTCCAACCACACTAGATCTATGCCTTGCCTCCACAGAATTATTAATTTCTTTTCTAAGTTCTCAGGTTACAGAGGTAATTGGTCTAAATGTGAAGCTCTGGCTCTGACAGCGTACTGCCCAGTAACGGCTTTCCAGCCGGGTGCCTTCCAGTGGCCCAAACAGGGCACTAAATATTTGGGAATTTTATTCCCGGCAAATTTGTCTGATTTAGTTAGTTAATTTTGATCCCTTAATAAAAAGGTTCTAGAGCAATGTGGGCAGGTGGGCTTCATTACATTTATCTATGATTGGGAAGGTTAATGTTATTAAAATGAATTGTATTCCAAAATGTAACTACCTGTTACAATCTCTCCCTATAGATGTCCCCCTCTCGTACTTTAAGCAATTTGATAGCATAGTGAAGTCCTTCATTTGGAATGGTAAGCGTCCTAGATTACATTTTAACAAGTTACATAGACCGATTGACAAAGCTGGGCTATGCCTTCCCAAGATTTTGATTTATTATTATGCATTCGGTCTCAGACATTTGGCTCACTGGTCGCTTCCACCTGAGAGAGCCCCTCCCTGGTTTTGTATTGAACAGGAAGTTCTTGCCCCTATTTCGCCATTGCAAAGCCTTTCTATCAAACTAATCTGAGAAGTTAAGTTACACCCCGTTATCTCACATTTGCACTCGGTATGGACAAAAGTGTCCAGAGTGTTTAATTCAAACATTTATTTTAATGTTGCCTCAAGCATATGGCTGAACCCAAAATGATGTATTTATAAGTCCCCTTTCTGCTGGTCAGAGTGGATTGTGAGGGGGGTTGCTACACTTGGTGACCAATATGAGAGTGGAGTGTTGAGATCATTTGAAAATTTGGTTCAAAATTGATCCCAGATCTCAGTTCTATAGGTATTTACAGCTGGGCCACCTGCTTTGTTTTGTATTTGGGAGTAGCATACACCCCCCTAAAGCGGCAGATACTCTGGGAGAGGTGATTACTGCTTTTGGAAAAGGTCATGAGGCATCAGTGTATTACTCCCTGTTAATTCAGAGTCTGGGAGACAGAGCTCTAACTTCTCTCAAGAGATTATGGGAGAAAGATTTAAACTTGGTATTGGAGGAGGGAGTGTGGGCTAGGATTCTAAAAAATGTCTAGTCTGTATCTAGAGATGCAAGGGTTCGCCTTATGCATTTCAAGATTTTAAATAGATTCTATTGGACCCCCTCTAGATTGTATAGACTTGGTCTTAAAGACACACCTACCTGCTGGCGATGGCAAGGATGGAGACACAACCCATGTTTTTTGGGGGTGCGTTAAGATCCAAGGGTTTTGGTTGAGGGTTCAGAATTTTGTATGTGACATCTTGGGCACTCGGGTTTCGTTTTGCCCCAGACTCTGTATTTTGGGAGATGGGGCGGTAATCAATGTGGAGAATAAACATGTGGAGGATTGGGTCCTAACCTGTGTTATGGTCGCCAGACAGGTGATTTTTAGGGGTTGGAAGTTGGTTGGAGCACCCCCGTTTCAGGAGTGGTGCTCGGAGATTGGGAGAGTGGCAGCCTTAGAGGAGGGGTCTTATAGAAGATTAGGGAATCTTGATTTGTTTGTTGGAAAATGGGGTGGATATTTAGCGTTCTTGGAGGGTTCTTGGGTGGAATAGTTGAGGTTCTGGGTGGGGTTGGGGATGGGGTGGAGGAGGAGGAGGAGGGGTGGTAGTGGGTGTTAAAAGTTGACTTTGTGTATTTATGTTTTGTTTTTCTGTGTGTTAGTAAAAATGTTAATCATAAAAAAAGACAAAGGGAAAAAAATCTTTAAATAAATCCAGAGAAGAGCATGCTATGGAATAAAAAAATATCAGAATGAGTTTGAATTCAGAATTTGATAAAATGTTCATCAAAGAAGAAGTCACTTCTCTGAAAATTGGTCACATGACTTATTTATACGTATCTATATTCCTGTATACATTCTATAGGAATATATCCAGTACATGTGTTTCCATCGTAGTTTATGTACACATCTTCTTAACTTATAAAAAGGTATCCACCTCAAGCAAGCAAGCATATAATTAATTTATTAATTGTTTTGCATTTTGGAAATTTTATTAGCATATAAGCATTGCTTATTCTTTTTTTTTCTTTTTTTTTTCTCCCCTTTTCTCCCCAATTTTGAATGCCCTATTCTCAATGCGCTCTAAGTCCTCATGGTGGTATAGTGACTCGCCTCAATCTGGGTGGCAGAGGATGTCAGTTGCCTCCATGTCTAAGACTGTCAATCATGTGGCTTGTTGAGCGTGTTACTGCGGAGATGTAGCATGTGTGGAGGCTTCAAACTATTCTCCGAGTCATCCATGCACAACTCACCATGCGCCCCACCGAGAGCGATAACCACACATTATAGCGACCACAAGGAGGTTACCCCATGTGACTTTACCCTCCCTAGCAACCGGGCCAATTTGGTTGCTTAGGAGACCTGGCCGGAGTCACTCAGCATGCCCTGGATTCGAACTCATGACTCCAGGGGTGGTAATCAGCGTCAATATTCGCTGAGCCACCCAGGCCCCTAGCATTGCTTATTCTTATTCTTATACGTTCATCATTTTATCCTTTGCCATTTTAACGCGTACTTCGGATTTTTATGCTTTTCTACTGTTTCATCTGTGTGTATTATACCACAAGCACCCGTTTCTCTCATTTTTTATTTATTTTTTTCTCGCATTCTCGACTGCATGCATTCATTTTCTCCACTGTGTTTTACATGGATTATTGCATCAATCTCAAACATCTGCTGATTAGGAACCACATCAATCTCAAACCCTCGCCGCTCAAGAACAACAACAACAAACAATTGTGGTAAGTCATTGCATCTACTCATGTTATTGCTTCCTGCATTGCATGCCATGTTTACTATAGCTTCTACCATCAGCAGTGAGGTGTTTACATGTGATAAATGTAAGGAATTAGACAAGCTGATGGAGATGATTAATGAGTTAGAGACACGCATCCGAACGCTAGTGGAGGTCAGTAAGAAAGAGAAGCCAGTAGATACTGTTTTGGATGCTGGTAGTACAGCGAGCAACACACACACATTGGTTCTGGCTTTAGAGCTCCCGCAGCAGGGCGATTGGGTGACGTCTCAGCGGCATACTCGCTCAGCAAAGCGACAACTCTCTCCCATTCCTGTTAGGGTTTCAATAGGGTTTCGATTTTCCCCACTCAGTGATGCACCCACTGAGAATCATGTTGAAAGAGCCCTTGTTATTGGTGATTCTATTGTAAGGAACGTGGAAATAGAGACTCCAGCCACTATTGTTAAATGCATTTCGGGTGCCAGAGCGTCTGACATCAGATCAAATTTACAAATGCTGTCTAATGCTAAATGTAGATTTTCTAAAATTGCTATTCATGTCGGCACTAATGATGTCTGGCTTCGCCAGTCAGAGATCACTAGAGATAATGTTAAAGAGGTGTGTGAACTTGCAAAAATGATATCAGACACTGTAATATGCTCTGGCCCCCTCCCTGTTTGTCGTGGTGATGAGGTTTATAGTAGATTAGTGTCACTGAATGGCTGGATGTCTGAGTGGTGTCTGAAGAATAGCATAGGATTTATAGACATTTGGAAGAGTTTTTGGGGTAGACCTGCTCCATCCCTCCAGGGAAGGTGCCACTCTCCTCTCTAGTAAATTAGCTCATAGTCTTAATAATGATAGTATTTGACTAATTGGGGCATAAGTCAGGAAGCAGACAAACTGGTAAATCCGAACATCTGCTATCTGCCTTGAGACGTCACATGGGTCACATAAACTACAATAGACTGTATCACATAAACTACACATGGAGACTGTATCACCTAGATATCACATAGAGACTGTGTCTGTTCCCTTAACTATCAAACACAAAACTCTCACTAAATCATTTAGAAAAAAATGTGATTAAGGTCAAACTTGAAAAAAACAAACAAACAAAAAAATTAAGATAAACATCATATAAAGGTAGGGCTACTAAACATTAGATCTCTTTCTACCAAAGCACTAATTGTAAATTAAATTATTACAGATCATAGTTTGGATGTGCTCTGTTTGACTGAAACCTGGCTTAAACCGGATGAATATATTAGTTTAAATGAATCTACTCCCCCAGGTTATTGTTATAAACATAAGCCTCATCTGAAGGGTCAAGGAGGAGGTTTTGCTAAAATTTACAGTGAAGTTTTTGGTGTTACTCAGAGGACAGGGTATAAGTTTAAGTCTTTTGAACTAATAATGCTTAATATGACACTGTCAGATATAAATAAAAAATCTCTGTCATCTTTTGCCCTTGCCACAGTATATAGATCACCCAGGCCTTACTCTGGTTTCTTTGGTGAATTTGCACATTTTCTATCAGTTCTAGTAGTTAATGTAGATAGAGCTTTAATTGTTGGTGATTTCAGCATTCACACAGATAATGAAAATGACACATTGGGATTAGCATTTATCGATATTCTCAACTCTCTTGGAGTCAGACAAAATGTGACAGGACCAACTCATCACCATAATCATACGCTAGATTTAATTCTGTCATATGGAGTTGATGTTGATACTATAGAACTTCTACCGCAGAGTGATGACATCTCAATGTAACAAACTTGAAGCAGACGGAGGAGTAGAATCCATGTGCGAGTGTTTATTATATAAAACAACAGTTTCAGGCAGATAATTCAAACAGTAATCAAAAGGCGTAATCAAAGTCCAGGCAGAGGTCGTAAACAAGGAAACAGCAATCAAAGTTAAACAAATCCAAAACAGTAATCCACACTCATAAATCGACAGGCAAGGTCGGTACATGAAAAGCAAACAGTGACATGGAAAATGCTTAGTAAGGCAGGATAGAAATGGAAATACTTCGCAATAAGTCTGAGCGTTAACGGAGCTTAAATACACATGAGTAAATGAGTAAACTTGAAACAGGTGTATGGAAGATGGCTGAAGCAAGGATTCTGGGAGATGTAGTTCATAATGTTTTAGTATTCTGGAGATAGCTCCCTCTGGTGGTTTGATGAATGGTCTGTGAGCTGAGACGTTACACTCAGATCATTACCTCATCTCTTTTTGTTGTGATCAGCTAATGTCACTCAATCTACACCACGCTATCATTCAGGTAGAACTATTCTTTTGACCACTAAAGATAGCTTCACTATTAATCTTCCAGAATTGTCTCACATACTCAGTAAGCCAAAAAGTCTAGAAGAACTTGACGTAATAACAGAAAATATAAATACAGTCTTCTCTAGCACTCTTGATAGTGTCTCTCCCCTTCGATTAATGAAAATGAAAGAAAAAAGCCTCATACCATAGAACAATGATCTCACTCATGCTCTCAAAAGAGCAGCTCGGAAAATGGAGCGCAAGAGGAAGAATAAAAAATTAGAGGTATTTCGCGGTGCATGGAAGGAGAGTGTCTGTATCTACAGACAGGCACTATATGCTAACAGGTCAGCATATTTGAGAAAACTCATAGAAAATAACCACTTCAATCCTAGGTGTTTTTTCAGTACTGTGGCTAAATTGGTTAGGAATAAAGCATCGACTGAACCAGATATTCCGTCACAGCACAATAATAATGACTTCATAAATTTCTTTACTGATAAAATGTAAATAATCAGAAATAAAATTGGAACTATACAATCAACTGTCACAGCACCTCAGAAAACAGTGTCGCATAATTTTACTTCAATCCTTCGCTGTCATAGTTCATGAAGAGCTAACAAAATTTATCAAAAAATCAAAAGCCACAACATGTATGTTAGATCCAATACCAACTAAGCTCTTAAAGAGGTATTCCCAGTAATCTCAGAACCTTTTCTTAATATTATTAACTCCTCGCTATCGTTAGGACATGTCCCAAGAAACTTTAAAATGGCAGTTATCGAACCATGTATTAAGAGGCCACAGCTTGATCCTAGAGAATTGGCTAATTGCAGACCGATTTCAAATCTACCATTTATGTCGAAAATACTAGAAAAGGTAGTGTCCTCCCAACTATGTTCAATTCTACAGAGAAAAGGAATATATGAAGAAATTCATTCAGGATTTAGGCCCCATCACAGTACAGAGATTGCACTTATCAGAGTTACAAATGACTTGCTCTTATCATCTGATCATGGCTGCATTATCTTATAGTGCTTTTAGATCTTAGTGCTGCCTTCCACACGATAGATCACGACATTCTCTTGAATAAGCTGGAGAATTATGTTGGCATTAGTGGACTTGCATTAGCATGGCTTAGGTCCTATTTAGCAGACTGCTACCACTTTGTATGTCTAAACAAGGAATTGTCAAATCAAACAAAAGTTAAGTATGGAGTGCCACAGGGATCAGTTTTAGGACCTCTGCTTTTCTCCTTATACATGCTTCCCCTGGGAGATATTATCAGGAATCATGGAATAAGTTTCCACTGTTATGCCAACAATACCCAACTTTATATTTCTTCTAAACCCAATGAAAATTCATAATTCTCCAAATTTTATTGAGTGTATCAATAAAATCAAAGATTGGATGGCTGGTGTAGCTCAGTGAGTAAAGACGCTGACTACCACCCCTGGAGTCGTGAGTGAATCCAGCCAGGTCTCCTAAGCAACCAAATTGGCCCAGTTGCTAGGGAGGGTAGAGTCACATGGGGTAACCTCCTCGTGGTGGCTATAATTTGGTTCGCTCTTGGTGGGGCACGTGGTGAGTTGTGCGTGGATGCCGCAGAGAATAGCGTGAAGCCTCCACATGCGACTCCACAATGTCTTCGCGGTAATGCGCTCAACAAGCCACGTGATAAGATGCGCAGATTGACAGTCTCAGAAGCGGAGGCAACTGAGATTCGTCCTCCACCACCCGGATTGAGGCGAGTCACTACGCCACCACGAGGACAGAGCGCATTGGGAATTGGGCATTCCAAATTGGGGAGAAAAAGGGGGGAAATAAAAAAGATTGGATGGTCAGAAATTTCCTTCTACTCAATTCCGACAAATCATAGATACTAATGATTGGACCAAAAACTTCTAAAAATAAGCAGCTAAAATATAATTTGACTCTCAATGGATGTACTGTTACGTCATATTCTACAGCAAAGAACTTAGGTGTTATATCTGATACCAATCTGTCCTTTGAAAATCAAATTTCCAATGTTTGTAGAACAGCATTCTTCCACCTTAGAAATATTGCTAAATTACAACACATTCTCTCTGTTGCTGATGCCGAAAAACTAATTCATGTGTTCATGACCTCAAGACTAGATTATTGTAATGCATTACTGGGAGGATGTCCAACAAGTTCAGTAAATAAACTTCAAATGGTTCAAAATGCAGCTGCCAGAGTGCTGACTAGAATCAAGAAATATGACCATATTAGCCCCATTCTATCGTTGTTACATTGGCTACCTGTTAAATTTTGTACTTGTCTACTGTTGCTCCACAGTACTTAAGTG
The DNA here is from genome assembly GCF_019703515.2 of Myxocyprinus asiaticus. Classification (NCBI taxonomy): domain Eukaryota; kingdom Metazoa; phylum Chordata; class Actinopteri; order Cypriniformes; family Catostomidae; genus Myxocyprinus; species Myxocyprinus asiaticus. The sequence continues at coordinate 987,775 of NC_059388.1, forward strand.
ACCTTCTGACATGCTATATTCCGTCACGTTCATTACGATCACAAAACTCTGGCTTGTTTTTTGTTTTGTTTTTCTCCCCTTTTCTCCCCAATATGGAATGCCCAATTCCCAGTGCACTCGTGGTGGCATAGTGACTCACCTCAATCCGGGTGGCAGAGGACGATTCTCAGTTGCCTCTCTGTCTGAGACCATCAATCCGTGCATCTTATCATGTGGCTTGTTGAGTGTGTTACTGCGGAGACCTTGCGCATGTGGAGGCTTCATGGCAATTCTCCACAGCATCCACGCACGACTCCCCACGCGCCCCACCGAGAGCGAGAACCATATTATGGTGACCACGAGGAGGTTAACACAACATGACTACCACCCTAGCAACCATGACTTGCACTGCACATACTAATATTGGCATTATATTCATGTTGTTTAGCCAGAGGGGAACTGGGTCCCACAGTGAGTCTGGTTTCTCCCAAGGTTATTTTTCTCCATTAACCAACATATTATACAGTTTTGTGTTCCTTGCCACAGTCGCCTTCAGCTTGCTCACAGGGGTTCTAAATACAACTATTATTTAATATTTTAATTTCTATACACAATTTACAATCATATTTAATAAAACTACACAATGATCTTTATATAAGACTTTATAGATATTACAGGTTGATTTTTTGTTAATGCATGATTTCCTGTAAAGCTGCTTTGAAACGATGTGTGAAAAGCGCTATACAAATAATGACTTGACTCTGGATCAGCGGCTGCGAGCAGTGTACCACGTGGTTTGTGTACACAAACAAAATGTCTTAATTTTTTTAAATATTCAACAGTTTGTTTTATAATAAACAAGTAATGTGATTTGTGAAACATACTGTTTTTATGACATTTTGGTAGCATTAAAAATTATTCCATTCAAGTTGTATCAACATCTGCATATGCAGTAGGCTGTACGCAGTACTACACACCGTGGATCAACTCAAAATAAGCCTGCACTGAGATGACTTAAGTGAAAAATATTCATTTATTCATCAGACTTATTCCTTGAACATGTTAGTTTGGTGTTCCCCACTGAATTCTATCCTGACTTCTGAAAAACATCTCAAGTTGACTCTGGCATTGTTGATGGGCACCGCATATGATGACATTTGATGCAGGTTCAGATGTTGAACTTTGATGCATTTGGTAAGACAGTAGTTATTCTTCATTATTCATGTTGGCTGCCATGTTGATGGAAAAACAAATCATGCATATTCCTGTTATTGAGTCTATATTATATAAATATGATGTGAAGACTGACTCATTGTATACTCTAAATATGTGTTTGTTTAGTATGTTGTTTTGACAAGATTGTTGTACAGTATCTAGCATGACCTGTAATGTCTCTTGTATGCAATGCATGGCTTATTTGTACGGAATGCATAGCATAGCAGAAGAGAGAGTGGCGGTGAGAAAAAAAGTAAAGCAAAAATAACGCAAAAGTAACGTAATGCTTCCCATAAAAAGTAACTTTTTAATTAAGTTATTTTTAAGGAGTAATGCAATATTCTAACAATTTACTTTTAAAAGTAACCCAACACTGTATGTAAAGTTAGTGAGATCACTCTGAACACTAGTGACGCAGTGAACATTGGAGGACACTCTCCCATCTTAAACTTGTGGAACACAAATAAAACTGACAAAGCACATTTTATTTTATATTTTATTTTATTTTTGTTGTTTAAATTTTTTGTCTAGAGCGGTCTGGGGGCCATGTTTTCTAGTCACTTTGGAAGAGACATTTGGAAATTTTCTACTGTATAGCATTAATGTAACTATGGTTTACAAAGCATTTCTAAAGAGACACATTTACATGACACAGCTCTATTGAAGTTTCTCAAAGTTACCTTTAAAAAAAAAATTGTCTGTTTTTCTCTAAGATGCTTGCCTTGGTGGTAATGACAGCAGTGTTCTTTAATATTTAAAATTACAATTGTTACATACAATAAATACCAAATTTATTGAAAATGAAAAATGGAAAAGTTATTAGACTATATATTTTTCTTAACTAAAATTTTTTTCTTTAAAATCATACTGGGTGACATAAAGTTTCCCTAACTGAAGAATAAAATTATATATATATATATATATATATATATATATATATATATATATATATATATAAATCTTTCTAATATGCCAGAGCTATGCAATCCATGAGAAAAGGAAAGGTGTGGATGGCAGAATGTCTAAAAATCTGTATTTGCAAACACAATCACTTTGCCCTTTGCTGTTTTAAGAATGTTCTCCATATGGTATTGTGAGATAACTGGACGAGAAACATTTGAGGTTGAAGATCACATTCAGGTAACCTCTTCTAATGAAAGTTTTTTAGGTGAATACAGAAATCAAGAGCTTCTGTCTGTCAGTATGCCTTAGTATATATTTATATTTTAATATTTGTAAATACTTTAAGATGAATAAATCTCAAAATATTATTCTAAATCAGATTTTTTTTTTTTTATGTATGTTTAAGTTTGCCTACATACATTTTACGTTTCATTTTTATTAATAATTTAATGTTTGGCTTTCATATTTTGTTATATAAAAAGATTCAGACATTTTGAACAGTGACTTAAATGTACAAATATTTTATGTTATATAACTGTTATCACTGTAATCAGACTGACCCTCTAATGAGAGCTAACAAGTCTTTGTATACATTAGAACAAAAGAACAATGAGCAGGAAGGGAGTGGGCTGGAAGAACTGACCTGCAGTCAAGCTTCTGTTTTGGAGTGGAGCCCAGACATATACATACACACACCGCATTAACAACACAGATCAAGCTTTCCTCATATTCACACAAGAACTTGGACTTGAATAGCACATATAAGGCTAGATTTATATAATCTACAGTATAAGTTTTTACATTTGTATACACTTGAAATCATCAGTTTTTTCTCTGCTTTTGATGTCAAAATGTAAACAGCCATGTGTAAAACACTTGCGCACATTGCATAAGTCGCTAAGAATGCCGGTTAAGGTGTTAACATGCAAGACAAAATCAGGGTAATTGACAAAAATGTACGTGTTCCAATCATTTAAGCCATTTATGACTGATAAAGGAAAGCCGTTTAAGGCATTTACATGACACATTGAGGCTGTTTACATGCACACCAATATGCTGATAACTCCCAAAAATCAGCATATTTAAAAAAATCAGACAATGCAAGAAATCTGCGTTTACATGAGATTTGAAATAATTGAGTTATTCTCTGCTTTTGGCTTTACACTGTAAAGAGGCATGCACACAACCCTTGCGAACATTGGATAAGCCGGTAAGAACGACGTTTAAGGTGTTTACGTGCAACGCATAATCGGTGTAAAGGCCAAATATCTACCCGTGTTGATCAATTTATTCTTATGCGTTTATGACCTTACAATGTTAAAGGAACGCCATTTAATACGCTTATATGACTACACATGTTCCCTTATGAAAATCAAGAGTTCATGGCAAATTTGCCACACACTTGCCGCAAATTCGGCACTGATAATTTTCACATGCAAATGAGCTTTGCAGCAAACTTGCGGCAAATTCTCCATTGTTGCCAAAGGTTTGCCGGAGGTTCACCACTACCGGCAAAGAGCTGCAAACTTCTGCCAAATTTTGCAGCGAATTAAAAGCTCATTTGGATGTGAAAATAACGAGCAACAAATTTTCAGCAAGTTTGCAGCTAGTTTAGATTTTTTGTAAGGGTTGTCGGCTTATTCAGCATAATCGGTGTAAGAACATGTATGTGAATGTGCTTATTGTCCGCTTATTAAGCAATGTAACTATCTTTTTGGCATCCAATCCCTTCCAAAAAGTCTAAACTTGCCAAAACTTGCCTCAAATTTGCCGCAAATTATCATTGCAAATGTTTGCAGCTCCTCACTGGTAGTGGTGAACCTCCGGCAAACCTTTGGGAACAATGGACAATTTGTTGCAAGTTTTCCGCAAAGCTCATTTGCATGTCAAAATTATCAGTGGTTGCGGCAAATTTGCCATGAACTCTCAATTTTTGTAAAGGATGGCAGACGGGGGAGCTTTGAAAAGTCTTATTTTTGCAATTCTATTTGTTGATGCTAATGGTGCAAAAATCATGCACTGGATCTTTAAGATGTTCATTAACTGTCTTTTGCAAATTGCCTTTACAAAAATCTAGAGTTCATGGCAAATTTTCCGCAAACTCACCACTGATTATTTTCAAATGCAAATGAGCTCTGCAGCAAATTGTCCATTGTTGTCAAAGGTTTGCTGCAAGTTCACCACTACCGGTGAAGAGCTGCAAACTTCTCGCAAACATTTGCGGTGAATTACAAGCTCATTTGCATGTGAAAATTATGAGTGGCAAATTTGTGGCAAGTTTGCAGCTAGTTTTCCAGAACTCTAGATTTTTTGGAAGGGTGAGAAAACATTATGAATAAATTGTCTTATCACAGTTTAAACACATACGCTTCAGCCTTCAAATTCCAAAAGCAACAATATTCTACTTTATCTGAAGAAAATATGAGTGATTCTTGCCCATGCAAAACTCTCCACCACAATGCTGGGGTGTTAGGTTGTCAGGTTGATGCTATGCTGTTGCTATTGTTCTGGGAGATTGTTGCCAGTTGCAATGAGGTTTTCCACACGGTTGCTACGTGGTTACGTAATAGCCAAAGTCAAAAGAGTCCATCCAAGTCTTTTTAACATTCTGGTCCCTAGATGTGGCTCAAGTCTGTGAAATCGTTTTGCCTATTTTATTGTCCGTCAGGCAAAAACTGGACTGATCACTTAGTTCTAATCCTTTGCACCACAAGTGCAACGTTCTATCAGTTGAGCTACCGCACAATTTAATCGTGCACAAACAAGCTTGTAAATATAGCTGGTTATTTAAAGCAAACAAGTATTGGGAAGAAGTTAACTAAAAGTAGCGATGCTACTAACTTCACTACATTTTTCATAGCGTAACAGCATCTCAGATATTTTCACTATATTTTCTTCTTTATATTTAGCGTTGAGAACTATTTTTTATTTATTTTTTTCATTTTAGTGAGTTGCTTCTTTCAGATGTTATAAATGAATTAGTTCACATAAATAATTCACTTGAGCCCCACGCAGCCTTAAAGGGACTTTGCCTTCTTTTTTTGAAGTGAAGTATTTAGTCTATTGCTGATGTTTATCACTGTATTTAAATTCATTTAGATAAAATACAGTGTTTTCTAGTTTATCAGTATATATTAAGTATACATTTATGTTTAACGTGTTCGCCCTATTTGTTTCACCCTCGCGAAAAATAATCATGGTTTTACTATATTAATATCGTGGCAACCATGACTGTAGTAAAAATGGTTAATTTTGTGGATACTATGGTTTCACCACAAATACATGGTTAAACTTTGGTTACTGTCAGGGACTTAGATTCTGGGGTGATGGGGGAGGTAACCCCTTTCATCAATAACCAAAACAAGCAAGTACAAACCCCCCGTTATTTATACCATGATCAATGGAAACATGGGTAAATGCTTCACACTGCATGAAACCTATTCAAGGCTACATACAGAGAAGTTGCATAATAAACTCATCACCTTTACTTTGTTAATTCTTGGAGTACAAAAACCTTTGTAACTTCATTTATATGGTGACTAGATTCACAACGTTGGACTGCCACCAGTACCGCATCGAAGCGTCCATCAGTATTAAGTATAGCAAATTTAATATCACCCCCTTGTGGTCTCCCAACGCTATTACGCCAGAGTACTTTAAACTAAAGGCCAACTGACAGTGAATTAGAAAGAAAAAATATTAGGCTTCTAATTTAAATGTTGGCTAATGTTAATTTATCAACGCCTGAAAAACGTATCGAGAAAATAACGTGCCGATCAATGTATCTATATTTTATGACATTACTAGTCATTTGATAGCACTGTGTGAGAAACAGGGTGAAAAGTAACCCTGATAGCACATGTACATCACCCAGACATCTATTTGATCTGTGTGTTTACATCTGGAAGATGTATTTTTTTTTTTTGTTGTTTGCTCATCTGCAATAAGTCTTTGAGACGTATGTCAATAAGTATGTCTCGGATGTACATAAGATATATAGCAGATGTCTTTGAGACGTTTATGATTTAAAATGTTTGTAAATCAGATTTTTTTTAAAGATGTTTAGCAGATGTTTAATTAAATTTTGATGCTTTCCAGATGAAAGGATCTAAAAGAGAGATGTATGTGTGCCATCTGGGAAGTGTGTATAAACTGATAATCTGCCGTTTTACTCGTGGTTCGAGTGAAAGTGAATAAAAGTCATTGTTGTTGTAACGCCTCTAGTGTTCATTTCACCAGGAAACTGCTGCGATACAATTCCAAACAACACATTGTATGCCACCCATACAACACGTCTCAAAGGACACAAGCCATTTTGGAATTGTACATTTAATCATCCTGAAAATAGTGCAGTAAATACAATATAGTTTGAAAAAGAATATCTTACTAGTTGGCAGTGACACAGTCTCTTGCATCTGTAGCTTTCCATCCATCATTGATATTATATCCAGATGGTACCCCGTTCCGGGATCTAAATTCTCCACTTTGCATTCAAAATGGGAGGAATTGTCCTGGTCTTGGTGACAGTCTATTGAGTCATTGTGTCTTTCCCTGATATACACTGTGTATTGACATTTCACATCTTCAGTATCTAGCGTGATTAATATAGATTCTGTGGTAGAAATGGACTTCACAATGTTGACGCTACATTGCTGTGTATTCACCACCATGGTACTCTGAAAAAGATACAAACAATTTTCACCGAGCTGGCAAAACACCATTTTAGCCACTTTTGGGCAAATAATTGTACATGGGTAGTTGATATGTATTGTAGTCTGACATGCTATGCTCTATCTAAAACTATCCCTATTGAAAACAACAACAGGACCATTAGAATAGATTCTAATTGTTTACACTACAAATACCATTATGAGTGTATTAATTAATTTCATTAAGATTTAATGGTTTGTTTTGGTTTCCAACACAGATATGTATTGTTCCAAATGGTATCCTCTAAACATAACATATCACTAGTAGAAGCCTACACATTACCAGTAAAGATTTTTTTACTGATATTTTCCATTAAAACCATCACAATTGCTGTTATGACCATTAAATATATATTACTATTTCAGTGATGTTTTGTATAATTTTTTCTTGTTTTTTTGTTTTTTCCTCCAGCGAGGACTTTAAACAGCAATTTGCTAATTCTTGTATGATTATTATTCATGCAGCTTTTGGGACCTCATATTAATGCAATACTCAAACAAATGTTTAAAAGTACAAGTAACCTACAAAAGTATGTCACACTATTTAGCATGTGTGACTAGGGAAGGCAAAATTTTGGTTAAAATTGGTAAAATAAATAAATAAATTGTATTATTATTATTAGTAACCAATTAGAGCACCTGAAATATATACATTCCCTTATTCATTTTAACCTAAAATCTTGATGTTGAAAAAATATATAATAAAAAAATACATTTCCAATATTATTTGTATACTTGGAACACACAAAAAATAATGTCTTTTGCATTATATAAGAAATTACCAAATCATGTGTGTTAACTTTAAAGATAACACAGTTTTCAAACAAACATTTTTACAAAAAGAAGTTTCACATTTACAAAACAAAATGTTTTTGAAAACCGTGTTTGTCAAATATTAATAGAACATACTGATAGTTAAATAGTTTGCTAGTGAACTCCCCCTGTGGTTACTTTGCTAGGACAGGGGTTTTCAAACGTTTTTGAAAAGGACCCCCAAATATGATGATCCTCTTGCAAGGGACCCCCTTCCTAAATTAAAAAGGTTGCTATGTATATTTACGTTTAAAGACCCCATTTATTGTAAGGAAAATTATACATGCGATATTATAAAGACAACATGTTTTTTTTCAAAATTAAATAATTTGCTTTTATATTGTTATGATACTCAAGTCAAAATAAATTATCAAAATATTATCTGGACGTTTTTTAATTTGGATTAAGATGACAGCGCTTCTTTTTTCTAATCAATATTAGACAAATGTTAAATGTAAAACATAGTCTTTAGAAAGCAGAGTAAAACAGTCATAATGTGAAATTCAATACATGTAAAATATTTTCATGATATTTTCTGCAGACCCCCTAGCAGCCCCTTGTGGGGCCCCTGGGGGTCCCTGGACCCCAGTTTGAAAACCCCTGAGAACTTGAGGGGAACTTCATACATCCAATAAAAATCAACAAAACAACCACTGATTAAAAGTCATTGAGCAAAAATGGCTCAGAAAAGTTTGTTCTGAGAAAAGCTCTTGCAGCATTTGTTTGATATTTTGTTATCTAATGTAATGGCTCTAAGACATTTTGTATTTTGTATGCAAATACTTTTTGGGGTCACTGTTTGTTAACCCATATAAACGTTTCCTTAACATCAGTAATAAAACCAGGTTTTCAAAATTAATATGTTAATTAAAACTTACCAATATTCCACATGCTACCCAAACAGCTACAGGAATGGCATTACTTTTCAGCATTGTTGGTTATTAGATTTTTGTGTTTAATATGCAGAAATCCTGTTCAAAAGACACACATTATTCCTTAGCATGTAATCCAGAGAGTGGTTTCAACAAAATCTAGTGTGTAGGAGAGGACCTCTGTGGGAACCGCTCACTTTCACTCATTAGCCGCAACAATCAGGAACATGTGAAGGAAAACAGTCCCGTCTTTAAAGGATATCCTTAATCAAAACACCAGAAGCATTGTTTTCAGGAGTCCAGTTGAGATGCTATGTGCTGTTTAATTACAGTCTTTTCCTTAAAACCTCTTAACTACACTAGACTCCCACATAAGGTGGATGGCAAATTTATTTTCTTCAACACACTTGCTCTACTTGAACCTTTTTAGGTCATAAATGCCAGTGAATATGAACTTTCTCTAGAACAATAGATTTCAATGACTATGTTCTCCATGAATACTCATACAGCCCAGCCCCATTTCCTTCCTGTATCCTCAGTGTTCCTACAGAACGACATGTTGAAAAGATAAATTATCTACTAGTCACTGACTTTAAGCATTTAATTAAATATGACAGTGACTTGAATGAAAGTGATTCCCACTTTTCAAAGAGAGGTTTTTCAGATGGAGTGTAAAACAATCTCTAACAGCAAGGGTGAAAATGTGATAGAAACAGGAAACACTGGAGCAATGTGGCAGTAGCAGACTTCTATGATGGTAACACCTTACATTATGTTCCCTTTGTTAAGGGTTTATAAAGGGGTTCACTCATGACTAATAAGTAATTTATAAATGCATTATAAATAAACGAAATACGCTTATGTCAGTCAGGTGGGCTTCTTGGAATTTAAATACATTTGTTACACTTGTCACAATATCCACGAACGTGGCACATGGAAGGATGAAAAGATCAACTGAACTAGCAAGCATAGTAAGAACTGTAATAGTTTGTATTCAATTACATCATCAAAAACACGCCCCTGCCACCATGTTGTGGACAAAGTCCCGGTAAACAAAGAATTGCGTTTCATTTGTGCCAATGGGATAATTAAAGAAAGAAACACTTCTGGTTCTGATAATACCCACGTTGCAAAATCATCATTCTTTATGCACACTGTCAGTGCTTACACCAGTCAGGAAAGACATTCTAGTCTCTAAAATCATGTATTATTTCATCTTTGGATGGATATCTGGACATCCCCCAGATAGCACATGTACCTCTCTGAGATGTCCTTTTTAGATCTTTTCATCTAGAAAGCATCACAATCTAATTAACATCTGCTAAACATCTTAAAAAGATCAGATTTACAAACATTCTAAATCATGAATGTCTCAAAGACATCTGCTGAATGTCTTATTTACATTCGAGACATACTTATTGATATACATCTATTAAGCGCAATGCAGATGAGCAAACAACATAAAAATTCCATCTTCCAGATGTAAACGCACATATCAAATAGATGTCTGAGTGATGTACGTGATGTATGCTATCAGGGCAGGGCCGTATCTAGGGGGATGCTGGGGTAGGCTTCGTAATAGTGGATTTTTTTCTTTTGCTGTTCAATTAAATGAGGAAGCAAAATTAATATTTGCTGAAATCTCCCATACTTCATGTAGGTCTGGCTACTGAATTTAATGTATAATGCCGCCATTCAGGAAGTTGTGAAATTCAGTACTTTGACATCTGGTAGCATCATGGAAACAGCCAGAGTTACATACAAAGGAACAACATGAGAAGGGTATGAGTGTTGTTCTTGATGTCGTGATGGTGATTATGTGCTGGGAAGACTGCCCTGATCATAGTCTGCCAGGAAAAGGTGTATTTTGATTCAGAGATACATCAGTCGGTGCCAGTGATGGACGTTGCTGTGCACTGTGTACAACATTACAGTAGACTCGTTATGAGTCTGTTTGTGTTGACAGGCTTGTAGACTATCACCCAGTGCCAGCCTATAGGCACTTTGATCTCGATCTTGTTGTGCTTCATCATTCTATCTGTTTAGGTCAACAGACATGAAGCCAGTCATGAAGTACACCTTGCCCACCTGGGCGAGGAGACCCTGACATGTGTTCTTGTGATTAACATTTTTATTGATTTTTCAAAGCAAAGAAAAACAAAACATATATACAATGACTCAACATTAATTCCCACTACTTCCCCTCCCCAATCAAGAACCCCACCCGACCCCAAATGAACATCCCAGTGGTCTTACATAAGTACACACATATACAGAGAATAAAATAATAATAAAATAAAATATATATATATATATATATATACATACACATACACATACATACATACATACACACACACACACACATATATATAATATACACATATAATAAAGATACAACTCTAAACTCTACCTCTCTCTCCACAGATCCACTCTGAGAGCCCCCCAAAATCATCAAATATCTACCCCATTTACCATTAAAAGAATCCCATATCACCAGCCTTCTACACGTTACCTCTTCAAAGGTTGCCACCCTTCCCATCTCCTCGCACCACTCCCGAATTGAGGGTGCTCCCACCGACTTCCAACCCCTTAAAACAATCTGCCTGCCTATCATCGCACTGGTGAAGACCCAATTGTTTATGTATTTGTCACCTACGTCGATGACCGCCCCATCACCCAAAACACAGAGTCTGGGGTAAAACAAAATCCGAATGCCCAACACGTCACACACAACACTCTATACCTTCAACAAAAATTCCTGAATCTCAGCGCACCACCAAAAAACATGGGCCATGTCTCCATCCTCTGATTGGCATCGCCAGCAGGTGGGTGTGTCTTTAAGACCAAGCCTATACAATTTAGAGGGGGTCCAACAGAACCAATGTAAAATCTTGAATTGTATAAGGTGCACCCTAGCATCTCTCGATGCAGTTTTTATGTTATTTAAAATCCTAGCCCATTCTCCCTCCTCCAATTCCAGGTTTAAATCTTTCTCCCATAATCTCTTGAGAGTGCTTGAGACTCCGTCCCCCAGACTCTGAATTAATAAGAGTAATACACTGATGCCTCATGGCCCATTCCAAAAGCAGAAATCACCTCTCCTACAGTATCTGCTGCTTTAGGGGGTGTATGCTATTCCCAAAAATACTACAGAGCAAATGGCGTAACTGAGGATAACTAAAAAACTGAGATCTGGGGATCCCAAAATATTGAACCAAATTTTCAAAGGATCTCATCACGCCGCTCTCATAAAGATCACCGAGTCAATTAACCCCCCTCGCAATCCACTCTGACCAACAAAAAGGGGACTTATTAATGCATAGTTTGGTGTTTAGCCATAGGCTCGAGGCAACATTTAGATAAATATCTGAATTAAACACTCTGGACACTTTTGTCCATACTGAGTGCAAATGTGAAATAATGGGCTGTGATTTAACTTCTCTATTTAGTCTGATGGAAAGGCTTTGCAATGGCAAAATAGGGGCAAGAAGTTCTTGTTCAATGCAGAACCAGGGAGGGGCTCTTTCAGGTGGAAGCGAGCAATGAGCCAAATGTCTGAGACCGAATGCATAATAATAAAAAAAAATCTTGGGTAGGCCTAGCCCACCTTTGTCAATCGGCCTATGTAACTTATTGAAATGTAATCTGGGGCGCTTACCACTCCAAATGAAAAACTTCGCTATAATCTCAAATTGCTTGAAATAAGAGAGGGGGACATCTACAGGGAGAGACTGTAGCAAGTAGTTAAATTTTGGAATACAGTTCATTTTAATAACATTAACCTTCCCAATCATCGATAAATGTAATGAAGCCCACCTGTCTACTTCGCTTGAAAACCTTTTTATTTAAGGGTCAAAATTAACTCTTACTAAATCAGACAAATTTGTTGGGAATAAAATGCCCAAATAATTAATGCCCTGTTTGGGCCTGGAAGGCTCCTGGCTGGAAGGCCGTTACTCGACAGTACGCTGTCAAATCCAAAGCTTCGGATTTAGACCAGTTGACATTGTATCCTGAGAATTAGGAAAAGGAATGAATAATTCTGTGGAGGCAAGGCATAGATTTAGTAGGGTCAAAGACGAATAATAAAATATCATCTGCATAAAGCAGAAGCTTTTGCGCCACGCCTCCCGCCATCACCCCTGAAAAAATCATCCTCCTTTCTTATCATGGCTGCTAATGATTCCAGGGCAAGACAGAACAATAATGGGGAAAGAGGGCAACCCTGACAGGTGCCCCTGTCCAGAGTAAAATAATCTGAAATTAATCCATTTGTTTGTACTGCTGCTACAGGGTGTCTATAAAGTAACTTGATCCAACCAATAAACGTACTCCCAAACCCATACATTACCAAAATCTTAAAAAGATAATCCCATTCTACCATATCAAACGCCTTTTCGGCATCAAGTGAGATGGCAGTGACCGGAGACTGATCATTCGCCACTGACCACATGATATTAAGGAAACTCCTAATATTATCAGAAGAGCTACGACCCCGAATAAACTCCACCTGATCTATATGTATAAGAGATGTCATAACTTTACTTAATCGGTTTGCCAAAATTTTACCCAAAATACTTACAACTAGCTGGATCAGGGAAATTGGACGGTAACTTTTACACTCGTTTGGATCTTTGTCTTTTTTTAAGAATCAGACTGATCCGGGCTTGTGTCATGGTTGGCGGAAGCATCCCATTCTTTAATGATTCAGAATAGACTTCTAACAAAAGTGGAGCCAGTTCTGTAGCATAAGATCTAAAAAATTCAGTGGCAAAACCATCTGGCCCAGGAGCCTTGCCTGTAGGTAAGGACTTAATTACCTCGTCAAGTTCCTCCAAGGTTATCTCAGAATCAAGAGAGTTTTTTTGCTCATTCGTCAGTTTAGGGAGTTCTAATGGTTCCACAAAGTTTCTAATATCTTCATCAGTAGACAAAGACATGGAAATATAGAGATCGAGACAGAATTCTTAAAAGGCATTATTAATATCAATGGCTGAGGTAAATATTTCACCACCAGCAGATTTCACTGAGGGAATGGTAGAAAAAGACTCTCTCTGCTTTATATATCTAGCCAAAAGCTTCCCTGCTTTGTCCCCTGACTCAAAGTATGACTGTCTTGCCCTGAACAACCAAAACTCCACTTTCCGTGATAAAATAGCATTATATCTGTAATCGGGTCAATTCTCTGAGACCATCAGACGACATTCGGCGCTTCAGCTCTACCTCTGCACTTTTAATATTTCCTTCCAACTCCACGAGTTCTCGTGCTTTGGATTTTTTGGTGAATGAGGCATAATGTATGATCCTACCCCTAAGAACAGCCTTAAGTGCCTCCCAAGCCATGCCCACAGAAGATACTGAGGACCAGTTGGTCTCCATATAGACACTGATTTCAGTCTTTAACATTTGTTGGAAATCAGGATTTTGCAAAAGGGATACATTAAAGCACCAACTATATGATTTCTTTTTCTCTGTATGTGGCAACATCTCTAAGTGCTTTATTCTTCGGATCCAGCGATGGAGAAGTATGCAGAAAGTAGTCAACGTTGAATGAAAAAGAGGGAGAAGGGAAACTGGTCACCTTTCCGTTTTTCAAAATAAATTCACTGTTGCTTTACAGTGAAACTGAACCGGTTGATATAAGTATACTATAAGACTTGAACAAAGCTAAGTTAATCTTACTCTACCGTGGCCAAATGGTGAGGTTAGGAAAACGTGGTCTCTTTGTTCTCAGTCCAATCGGAGGGAAAACTCCTTCAGTACGTGCACAGTACAGATGTCCCTTAACAGCCAGGCAGAGCTTAGCACAGAGAGGCCGAACTTCATCTGTCCGCTGGTTTTGTTGACATGATGACATCATTGGTCGTAGGCCGCTTGACCAGTGGCGTTTGAGACTGGGTCCATTGGCGGGACTTCGCATCCAGTTGTGAATTTGTGAAGAATCCTGGGAAACTGAGTTCAATGTCTCTCCTTTTGACCATAGAACAAAGGGCCATGCGGTCTCTGCTGCCATTTTAAGTGGGCCAAGGCCCTACACCTCCCCCCTTTGGTCTTAAGGTTGGGGTTCCTGCCACAGTCCTTGAGAGCAACCCAAAAGTTGAACAGTTCAGTCCTTGAGAGCAAACCGAAAGTTGTACAGTCCATGTGTCCTGGGTTTGCATGAGCTTAGTTCCTGGAAACATTAGCAGTTCATAAAGGCTTTTGATACCTGGGCAGTCATAGTAGGTAACATCTGGGCAGATGAATTCTAACTAGGCTAGCTAACATAATTTCTATCAAAACAGCACTTCACATTGGTAAAACACATCAAACATTGCAACAACCCTTTGTTATCCCTGAGTTTTCAATGATTATGAAAAGGAAAATGGGAAAGATTGTTACAGTTAGTATAACTGTTCCTGGGCAGAGTTAGGAGCAGTTAGTGGTAGAGGGGTAGACAGGAGCTTGAAACGCTGTGGAATGAGTGTCATTGCATCCAGTCTAGTGTGTAGTGTTTGGATGTGTCTCTGCATAGCGTATGCGATACCTGCCGTGATGATCCAACCACTAAGGAGGAGCCCAAGGGCAGTCAAACAGATGGGGTGTTCTTGATAAGCCGATCATTTTCCTATACGATTGAAAAATGTAGTCGTGAGCCCAGTTGATTTGAGACTGAACTTTACTAATTTGTCCCTTCAGCTAGAAGCTGTTGTTGAAGGGTGTCGTCAATAGTGAGGTTGTGGCCTCTGAATGCGTCCATCATCTCAATCTCTGAATCGTGTCTCTCTGGACTGAGATGGTGAGGACAATATCACCTATATGTACCGTGGCCCCTTGTGGGACCTTCAAGAACACTGTTTGGTTTGGGATTGTTAATTTAGTGTTTGTGTCATGACGGTCGTATGACATTAGGATCTCGGTGGCAGGGGTACTGACAAGCCATCGACTACCAGCTCTTTCTACCTTAGATTCTGTCCCTTCGTCTTTAACAGACATACTAGCCTGGCATTTTTGCTCTGGGGTGTCAGCCCTCAGACCGCACAGGTGGTTGGTTATATCTCTGATAAAGGGGTTGCTGGGGCAAACCCAATGTATGTCCTTGGTGTTCGTACACATGCTCAGATTGGGAATAAGGTAGAGAGAGGGGTCATCATCGTGGTAGGCAAGCACCGGTGGTGTTTTGATATGTACATGTACATTATTCTTCCAAAACCCAACGTTCAATATGGATTTCAGTCGGTAAATGTTCTGTTTCTCTATAATGGGTAAGTTAAGGATAAATCCTATCTCTAGGTTCTGAGGATTTACATGGATGGGTATTACACTGCCAAGGCTGTATGCCAGATGTATCTGAGAAGTTTGCACAATGGTGGTAGTGGCCGATCTAAGGATTTGTTCAACTATGTTTAGGGGAACTAGGTAGGATGGGATCTTTCCCCCACTCAGGCTGTTAACTGACGTGCTAATTTCCCTTACAAGGTCATGCATTAGATCTCTAACCATTCGCACATATGTTATGTCTGATCTCACAACTTTTGACAAGGCATCCAGAGCATGCAAAGTGTTATTTAAAATTGCTGAGCGCATGTTTACAGTGAGTATAGTACCCTGTAGGGTTTTACCCAGATCCTGTAACTGTTCTTGTTGTAACAGGAGTTTCTCTTGGATTTCTGGCATTTCATCATTAAGTTCACCCATTTGTCTTTGGAGTGTACCGAGACTGACGGAGTTGGCAGCCGAAAGGCCGATAGAGAACAGGGAACCAATGGCCGATGCTGCTACTAGCAGGCCACCGAGGAACCGCTTTGGTCATTTATTCCCACTGAGTTCTTCCTCTGTGACTAGGAATTTCTGCAGTTGTTCTAGGATATGGACAGTTGTCAATTTGGCATGTTCAACTGTGTCCTGGGTTTGTGTTCCGCTTACCCTGCCCTCCGTCATCTGTGGAGGTAACTGGATGTGTTTGTGATACACATCCCAAGGATCTAAACAAACGTATATTCTTTGGGTGTAGAGGTGGCAATGGGTGATTAAGAGCCCAGGGGTCTCCTGTAGGACAATACCGGTTGGCGGGCCGGTTTCTACCACCTCAATGGCTTGTGCGAGCTGTAGGTTGAGGAAGATGCCAAGGATCCAAAGGAATTTCATCCTGAAACATACAAGAGTCTCGTTATCTTGTGTTTGCGGGAGTAGTCTTAAGGGTTAGTGCATGCTAATGTATGAGTAAAGCATGCTACACCCAACTACAAGAGACACTATTGTTGTGGGTCCGCTCCCCTTTGGAGTGGAGACTGTTCAAAGGGTTTGATCTGATTTGAATGGACCCATTTGTATGTTGGTGTTTGGTTTGGCTTCGAGATATGGATTCGGTAAGCTACCGGAGAAAGCTTCCCTATAATCTCAAAGGGGCCTGACCAGCATGGTAGGAACTTTTTGGCGATTCCCACCGGTTTAGCGAACTTGAAGTAGAAGACTTTATCACCTACTTTATATTCGCGGTCAGACGTTTTCCTATCGTTATAGGCCTTTTGTCCTTTGACACTGGTTTCCAGGTTTGTTTGGGCCCAAGCAAACATAGTTTGGAGGTGTTTGCGTAACTCGGTCACGTACTGATGTGCAGTATATGCGGCTGCAACACTGACGTCTTCTGGACGGTACAGCAGATGCAGTGGGAGAGTCATTTCCCTCCCAGTCATCATTTCAAAGGGTGTGACCCCCGTGGTGTGGTGTGGAGTAGACCTGATGGCCATCAGTACCAAAGGGAGTTTCACGTCCCAATCTTTGCCATTGCTGTTGACATACTTCTTGAGCATGCTGACAATGGTACGGTTGGTTCGCTCAACCTGACCTGATGACTGGGAGTGGTATGCAATGTGGAATTTGGCTTCCACACCCAACATTTCCCACATTGTTTTCATCACAGCCGCCGTGAAATGAGTGCCTCTGTCCGAGTCGATTGAGAGAGGTAGCCCCCAACAGCTGAACACATGGTTCATCAGCATGAGTGCTGTGGTTTCAGCCGTGTCATTGGGTGCTGGCAAACACTCCACCCATTTTGTAAATGCACAGGTGACAGTGAGGAGGTATTTGTTACCTCGTGCCGACTTGGGTACTGGTCCGATCCAATCCATCTGCAGATTGGACCAAGGAAACGTGATTCCCTTGACCTGCAGTGGAGCTCGATTCAGTGGCCAGGAAGGATGGAACTGACAACAGATCAAACATCCCTTTACGTAGGCATTAGTGTCTTTGAGCATAAATGGCCAGTACGCAACCTGTTGGAGGGTGTAGTAGTAGCTCCTGTGACCTCCAATGGGAGCATCGTGGGCATGTATTAGCATCACCCCCCTATGGTCGGACGGAATGACCCACCGGGGTGGACCTGGACCATCGGGAACATAGACCAACAGGCCTTTCTCAAGTTTCAGGTGTTGTTGTACCTGACAAAGAGCTTTTAGTTCTTTTGAGTCCTGTAAAGAGGATGGTAGGACCTGTTGTGTTTGAGGTTCCCTCAACCGCTGCCGGATTGCCTGGATCACCGGGTCCCATTCCTGCATGGCACTCAACTCTTTGTCGCCTGGTTGTCGACCCAGGTTCACAGTCTGCAAGCAGTTTTGGGGATTTTCCCGGTTCTCTCTTGCCTGTCTACGGGTGAGAGCATTCACCAAGCAAGACAGTGGTTTAGGGAGCCACTCCTCCTTGAATTCCCATAGTGGGCCCTCTACTGCACCTCGCTTAGCTGAACTATCAGCTTCATCGTTGCTCTCTTTGTCAGGGCCAAGAATTTGTGAATGACCTTTGACCTTCTTCCAATACACAGTCGTCCCTCGGTCAGTCACGAGTTGGTCCATTGCCAAGAAGAGTTCAGAGTGTTTGATCTCTTTACCTCTGGCATTCTTCATGCCATTTTCTTTCCACGTGGGGAAGTGTGAGACGAAACTGTGATGGGCGTAGTTAGAGTCGGAGCAGACTACCAACTGCACAATAGCCGACCTAGCGGCTTGTTGCAACACAATGAGTGCTGCGGCAACTTCCGCGTACTGGCTAGTCTTTGCACCAAGTTGGTAACTGTCTGGCGCATGAACGACGTAATTGACCCAGACTATGCCCACTCCAGCTCGGGTCTGGCTCTCGTGGTGAAAAGAGCAGCCATCCACGTAAACCTTCGGGATGTCTTGACAGATGGTTTCATCATAGTAATGATGATTTGAGGGAAGAGAAGGAGTGGTAGGGCGGGGAACCTGTCTGTCCTTCGCAGTCACAATGATGGCACTCGGCCAGGCCCTGACCCAAAGCCATCTTGTGGTTCTGAGCATACCTGACTTCGATGTCGTAGCCTTGTAGTGCCATCATCCATGAGGCAATGCGACTGTTGGACACTCGTCCTTCTCTTAGCCGCTGGCTATTGAGGAAGGAGACAGGCTGGTGGCAAGTTTCAATGATTACCTTCTGACCCCCGATGTAGCTGCGAAAGTGTTCCACAGCCCAGACTGTGGCTAGGAGAGCTCTCTCACAGTCAGAGACCTTCAGCTCTACACTGCTCAGAGGTCGACTTGTGTAGGCAACGACTCGGTTCTCTTTGTCATACCTCTGTGCCAGGGTGGCGCTGAGGCAGTGGGAGGAGAAGCTCGCCTCTAAATGAAACTCCTTGTCCTTGTCTGGGTAGGCAAGACAAGGGGCTGAACAGAGCTTTGCTTTCAGTTCTCTGAAAGCCTGCTCTTGAGGGTCTCCCCATTCAAAGACCTTGTCTTTCCAGAGGAGCTCAGTAAGGGGCCTGGCTATCTCCACATAGTCCTCAATGAACTGTCTGGAGTAGTTGCAGATGCCCAAGAAGCTCCTGATTCCCGATACGTCGGTTGGGGCTTTGATGTTTTGGATGGCTTGAACTCTCCCTGCTTGGGGTTCAATGCCATTGGCACCCACCAATAAGCCCACGTACTCAACCTTGGTGCGGCACCACTGACCCTTGGAGAGGGCCAGCTTGGATCCTGTGCTGGATAGCTGGCTGAGCACGTATCGTATTTCGGTCAGATGTTCTTCAAATGTCTGACTTGGCATGAGGATGTCATCCACATAGATCAGGTTGCCACGGGCAGCAGCATCACTCATGGCTTTGTGCAAGAAGATATTAAACTCAGCTGGAGAGTTTGAATATCCGAATGGGCATCGGTTCCATGTGAACTGTCGATTGCCAAAAGAGAAAGCCAGCTTGTACTGATCTACTGGGTCGACTGCCATTGTCCAAAACCCATTGGACACATCGACGGTCGAAAAGAAACAGGCTCTTTTCACTTTCACAAGCTCCTGATCCAGATGGATCATGGGCCATCGTGAAAGAGGGACCCGTTTGTTCAGTTGTCAATAGTCAATCGTCAAGCGACACTTAAAATTTGGCTTCAACACCGGCCATAATGGTGAGTTATATGTGGAGTTACACTCTCGAATGATGTGTTTCCTCAGCAATGTGTCAAGTATCTCTTGGATTGACTCGTAGGCAGCTAAAGGAATTCTGTACTGGCGTACGAATGTGGGTGGTGCATTTGGGTCAGTTGGGATACGAACTGTATGGAGTTCAGTGATTCCACAGTCGTTGGAATCCCTTGAAAAGATCTGTTGGAAGTCGTGAAACATCTTCCGCAGTTCTTGTCTTTGACCCTCTGTCGTTAAGGCATCTGCCTTAGTGAGTTGTTGTGCTATTTCATCCTCAAATCCCGGATAAGGTTCCTCTGGTGGGGAACCGGCTTCGTCACCAGTTGAAATCATGTCACCCGAGTGAGCAGTGAGGGCATATGCAATCATGTCCGTCAAACTTTCTGTGCCCAAGGCAGTACTGCAGACTTCTTTATTGTGTAGCCCCTCATGACAAGCAACTGTGATCATTTTGTTCGGGAAGGTGAGAAGGAGGGGTTCGAGGTTCTCCCCCCTCATCAAGGATGGAGGCAGCTCTCCAATCACGGGCACTGTCAGCTCGAAGTCATGAAACGAGCGGTCGATCAGCAACCCTAATGGTCTATGTGCCGTCACAACAATTGGTATGTTTGTTAGGTTCTGGACAAGCAAGTAAACTGAGCGGTTGTTGAGCTCAAGCAGAGGTGTACCACAGACGGTCAGGCTGAGTTCCCAGAAGTATGGCAAGGGTTGGAAGAATGCCTGTGAACCAGGTATCATCTGTCCCTTGAGGATCATGAGGCAGACAGGGGCACCTGCAGTTCTAGCTGGGATAGTCAGGTCAAACTTGCTTGCAGCCTGACACGCCTGAGTGATGGTCTGATCAGACAACATGTGTTCTGGATCAACCACTGCCGGATGGTTTTCAATGCTTGCCTGAGACCATAGGACCTGGTTGACAGTGTCCAGTAGAGCACCTAACCTAACAAGGATATCGGCCCCCATGAGGAGTGAGGGGTCAAGTTGGGGAATCACACTCATGAAGTGTGTAAACCTCTTCTTTCCAAATTGAATGGAAAGAGCACATATCCCAATAGCCTTGAT
The DNA here is from genome assembly GCF_019703515.2 of Myxocyprinus asiaticus. Classification (NCBI taxonomy): domain Eukaryota; kingdom Metazoa; phylum Chordata; class Actinopteri; order Cypriniformes; family Catostomidae; genus Myxocyprinus; species Myxocyprinus asiaticus. The sequence goes on from NC_059388.1 coordinate 1,008,740, forward strand.
GGGCCTCTGCGGTGACTCTGCAGAAAGAAGGTGGTGACTTCTGCACATGAAAGACAGAGAGGAGCTGTTCTGACACAGCTTGTCATACAAAGCTTGACTAACAGCAGACTTTTCAGACCAGAGTGCGACAAACACATCAGGTACCAAGATACCGTTAGCATGCATGCCTCCAGCTATGCAGGGGCTGTACAAAGCTGGGTTTGAGTTTTCTAGTGAGCAAAGGACTGATTTGTGGGTGCTTATGGGTCCGCCAAGCTGCGGTGTCAGTGAAGTCACAGATAACTCAAGCAGGGTCAGAGCCAAGATGAGTCTGGATGTCTGGGTAATGACAAAGCGCTGACTCAAGAACAGTGTCACAAGTGGTCTCTCTTGACTCTTGGATATAAGTGACCCGGTCATCTGAAGCGTGACGGCTGTGGGCTAGACGGACCGGATTCGGGGTTGCGACCTGGGCCCACGTGTGCCCGCGAAGGCAGTCGATCAGTGGGGCCAGTCAGTCCAGCAGGTCATGGCCGATAAGAAGCTGTTCTGTGTCGAAAGCACAGATGTCAATGGGATGATTGAGGGTCGTCTCCTGGAAGCTGATATCAAGCCAAGCGCGTTTTATGATGGGGGCTCTGTTTTGTGTGTAGCTGACAAGGCTCACATCACAGGACTCTGTCTGCAGTGGTTTACCAAGAGAGAGCATTGCCCTGGCGACTTCTGCAAAACTCTCCTCACACATTAGGCTGATTTCAGACCCAATGTCCAGTAACGCATGGATGTCTATACACCTTCCTACCGACACTGAGGTGTATATGTGTCTGGCATTACCCTTGTGGACAAGGTCTCCCACAAATTTAAAAAGCGGAGCATGGGTATTGGGCATGACTGCCACTGGGTGCGTCTGGGTCTTCACTGTGTTCTTCTCCCAGCCTACAAAGTAGACTTTGGGGAAAGAACAGGGAAGTGTATGGGCTAGTCACGCTGACGGACTGTCACCATCGGGTTTTTTGTGGCCATCATCTGACCCTTCGATGTGCTTTGTCACGTCCGCTAGGCTTTTCTGGATGAGGCTGAGCTGACGCTTCAGATCACTCTTTCCAGGAGGCTCCGAATGATTCCCTTTGTTTCCATTCCACTGTCTGGGGCTTTTTACAAACCCAACATTCTTTTTCTTTGGAGAGGGATTCTGTTTTTTCAGTTTTTTCTGACCCTGGGAGGGACCCTTGTGGTCATTCCCTTGGTTTCTCCAACCACCCTGTAGGTAGTTGGGCAAACGTTTTGGGGCTGCCGCTTCGCAGCACACTCTAGGCTGAGGTATTTCATAGCCCTCAAGCCCTAAGTCTGTCCTCTCTGCTGATTGGATGTCTAGGACTCTGACATCATCTTGTGGTTTATCAATCGGATGCACGACTGTTTCCCAAGTAATTTGGGCCACCTTCCTAATTCCCTGCAAGATCGGTCTACCCTGTTTACACATCAGTGTAACGTGGGTTCGCATGCAGGGGTGGAGGTTATGGAGGAAGAGAGACCTGAATCCTCGCTCTTCTTCCAGACCTGGCTCATTACTTCCTTGGAAGTATGCATTTCTTAAATGCCTATAGTACTCCCTAGGAGGCTCCAACCGCTTCTGTTGGATGCAGATGGCACTGAGGGTGGCTGATGTTTCATCAGAATATGGCGAGTACTCCTTGCACAGAACCCTGCAAAGCCTCGGATAGCTGTCACGAATGTGCGGCGGTTGAGTCTCAACGAAAGTGTGGACGCTTCTGGAAGTTGTTTTCCAGATGAGTTTCAACTTCTCACGCACCGAGGCATGAGACAAGTCGGCAAGACAATGTTCGATTTCCATAAGGTAATCGTTGACATTTGAATCTCGGCTTGCTGGGTCGAAACGTTCTATGTCCTTCACAAAGGCGTCAAGCTGGCGCATGCGTAGACCTGTGTCTTGGTTCCGTTTGTATCCATCTGACTCGTCAGAGGATGAGTACCAGTGCCTGCCCCCATTGCCCTGGCATTGGGTGAGACCACTTCCTCCTTGTGGAGAGGAAGGCATCCTGCTGGGGCGGGGCCTAAAAGACACCTGAGGGGACGATTGCCGAAATGTGGCCTTGCCCCCGAAACGTGGTGGACTCACATCCCGAACAGGGATGCGCTTTAACTCCGGGAGTTGGAGCAACGGTTTTGAAATACTACCTGAACCAGGGATAGGGTATTTCGCTGTAGCGCCATCCTCTGATTCTTCTGCCCCACTCTGGTCAAAGATGGGGTAGCGGAGCGCTTCTTGAGCTTTAACCCATATGTCTCGTCTTTCTTGCCGGACTCGGTCGTCAGCGACCTCTCGGCTTTCCTTTTCAGCCGACTGGAGCCTTTCTACACACACCTCCAGCATAGTATTTGTAGTCTGGAGGTCTCGATGTAAAGCGCGATTGCTTGCATCAAGCCGACTACACTGGGCTGAAAGTGTCTTTACCACCACAAGGCCCAGTTGCAAATAGCAACACTCAAGGGCGAGGTAAAGTAGAAACAGCCTACCAACTACCTCCTGGATAGTGGTTACCTTACCTTGAGGATCGTGTGCATTATCTACCACGGCAGCCATTTCAGCATCACACTGAGATGGTGTGTAGCTGTTAAGCTCCTCCCTTTCTTCTCTAGAGACAAGGAGGAGGTCAGCGACCCAGTTGGACAGTGAGGTTTCCTCACCTGACCTGGGAGCTTCAGCTCCGGACGCTGATGGGGACTGGCTACTCATATCTCCCTGGTTTGACAGGTGAGAGGGTGATGTCCAGTGGACCCCTATAGGAACTCTTTATGAGTTCACAATTCTGAAACTTAGCTGAGTTTTGAGGGTGGCGACTTACGACACCTGTTGCTCTGTGGAAAACACTGACACACCAGTCGTTATCCTGAGGAAAGAATGCACAGGGGGAACCACTTACCTGTCACTCACGAGCAACTGCTTTGTATTATTAACTGTTCCTCGAGCTGCTAATTTAGGTGAAATAATCACAGTATGACTATCAGCACGTCAGACTACTTTGTTAGTATCTAGTGACTGAATCTCTCAAACACAAACAGAAGGAATAATGAATTAGTACCAAACTAGCAACCACTAACACAACACTTGCAATGATTCACAACCACAACCGGCCTTGTGTCTTAGCAGTTTGAACTTTCTGTAGAAAAAGGAAGCCAAGAGGGGAAACCTTTGGCTACTCTAAAATATTTAGTTATTTGCAAGAATATTGGAGGAAGCCAACAATTATCACGGCCTCACACGGGGCACTAATTATTATGTAGGTGCTACTGGTTGTTTAAATCAGTTTTACTATCAGAAAGAATCAATAATTAATTGTTATTAATTATGGAATAATCAAATAACAATTAAATAACTAAATAGTAATTAAATAGAATTTAACTCATTAAACTCTATTCTCGGGGCACCACTCTTTGAAAAGAGAAAAATGATAGCGAGTTACTGATTGAGTCTCATAAAACAAAATCTACCCTGTAGGTTGAGTATCTTCATTGTTAATCAAAATAATCAAAAAGGGGAAAAACTAGTTAAATTATTGGTATACAAATCTAATAGTAATCTAGTTACAGTTAGTTTCTAACACCAATAAAATAATAGTACTCTGAAGTAACTTGGGAGTTCTTCACGTGGCAATATTCAAACAAAAAACAAACAGGAGTACTTATTATAATATAACAAGATTTATTATAATCAAGCAGTAGTGAACACAGCCAATACTATCCGAATATAATCCAAAAATAAAATCAAGGAAATCCTAAACTAACAGTGGAGCTATATGCTAGTGTGTGTGTGTGTGTGTGTGTGTATGTGTCCAGGTGTGGTAACAAAGGAATCAAATTGGAGGTTCAGGTTCAAAATGGAGGGTTAAATCCAAAATGGAGCTGATACCACGTGCGGGTGGAAATGAGCGGACACACAAAGGAACTGACGAAACAGGCGGGAGAATTTGGTTCACCAGCCAGTGAACACAGCCAATACTATCCGAATATAATCCAAAAATAAATCAAGGAAATCCTAAACAAACAGTGGAGCTATATGCTATTGTGTGTGTGTGTCCAGGTGTGGTAACAAAGGAATCAAAATGGAGGATCAGGTTCAAAATGGAGGGTTGACTCCAAAATGGAGCTGATACCACGTGCGGGTGGAAATGAGCGGAAAGGAACTGACGAAACAGGCGGGAGAATTTGGTTCATCAGCCTGAGTTGAACACAAACCGCGGCGCCGCTCACTCAATGAATATCAGTGAGAGAGAGAGAATGAGAGCGAGAGAGAGAGGAAAAATGCATGCAGTTTAGTTAAGGGTAACTGCTTGTAACAGCAGGACTGAATTACTAGTTCAAATCACTCAACAAAACAAACGTAACCCCAAAAGAAACTAAAACAAATCTCCCAACTCGAAGCAGCGAGCAGAGTTTAACATACAAATATACTCAAAACATCAGCATTTAGAATCAAAAATATGATTTAGATTCACAAGAAAAATCACAGTTTCTAAACTAAATCTGCCCAGATATCAAGCCTTACTTGGGAAATCCTGTGTGATTTCAGTAGGGTTGTCTGTTGGAATTCCTGTCGCATTGAGCGGTCAGGAGAAGTGGTCTGGATGGTTCCTTGTCTTGTGCTCGTCAGCGAAAAGACGCGTCTCTGCTTTATTCTTCAGATCCAGCGATGGAGAAGAATGCAGAAAGTAGTCAACGTTGAATGAAAAAGAGGGAGAAGGGAAACTGGTCGCCTTTCCGTTTTTCAAAATAAATTCACTGTTGCTTTACAGTGAAACTGAACCGGTTGATATAAGTATACTATAAGACTTGAACAAAGCTAAGTTAATCTTACTCTACCGTGGCCAAATGGTGAGGTTAGAAAAACGTGGTCTCTTTGTTCTCGGTCCAAACGGAGGGAAAACTCCTTCAGTACGTTCACAGTACAGGTGTCCCTTAACAGCCAGGCAGAGCTTAGCACAGAGAAGCCGAACTTCATCTGTCCGCTGGTTTTGTTGACAAGATGACATCATCGGTCGTAGGCCGCTCGACCAATGGCGTTTGAGACTGGGTCCATGGGCAGGACTTTGCATCCAGTTGTGAATTTGTGAAGAATCCTGGGAAACTGAGTTCAATGTCTCTCCTTTTGACCATAGAACAAAGGGCCATGCGGTCTCTGCTGCCATTTTAAGTGGGC